>NW_025766903.1:0-102980 GCF_003918875.1 Haliotis rubra
ACACTGGGGGCCTTACCAGGCGACTCCTGAATAAACTTCTGGGCTCCGACACGGATATTTGCCTAATTTCAGGTCTAAATACCATTTAAGCATAGCCCATTTTGAGCCAGTGGGGATATTCTCGTTCTCCTATCATACACTACGAGGGCATGCCAAGACGACTCCTGAATAAACTAGGGCTCCGACACCGATATTTGCCTGATGTCTGGTCTGAATACCATTTAAACGCAGCCCATTTGAGCCATTTCGGGACTATTCAGTATTCTTTATCATACACTGAGGCATACCAGACGACACCTGAATAAACTGGGGTTTCCGACACGGATATTGCCAAATGTCTGCAAGGTTTAATACCACCTAACCAAAGCCCATTGTAGGCAGTCGGGACTATTCCGTATTCTTATCATACACTGAGGCATACCAGACGACACCCTGAATAAACTGGGGGCTCCGACACGGATATTTGCCTGATGTCTGGATCTGAATATGCCATTTAAATACAATGCATTTTGAGCCGAGTCGGGACTATTCTCGTTCTCTTGTCGTATTGGGGCATACCAGACGCCTCCTGAATAAACTGGGGCTCCGACACTGATATTTGCCTGTTGTCTGGTCTGAATACCATCTAATACAGCCCATTTTGGGCGATCAGGATTATTCCAATATTCTTATCATACACTGAAGGCATACCAAGACGATTCCTGAATAAACACGGGGGCTCCGACACGGATACATTGCCAAATGTCAGGTCTAAATACCACCTAACCAAAGCCCATTCGAGTTCGTTCTCCTAGGCCAGTCAGGACTCCTATTCCGTATTCTTATGTCTGGTCTGAATACACTAGGGCATACCAGACATTGGGCTCCTGTAAGATCATACGCAATACCAGGGACTGAATAAACTTGGTCCGACACGGATGTTTGCCTGATGTTTTGGTCTGAATACCATTTAAGCCTGCCAGCCCATTTGAGGCCATTCAGGACTATTCCAGTATTCTTATCATACACTTTTGAGGGCATACAAGACGACTCCTGAATAAACTGGGGGCTCCGACACGGATATTTGCCTGATGTCTGGTCTAATACCATCTAGAAAACACAGCCCATCACGCACTAAGATCATAGAGTGCTACCACCCAGCCCTATTTTTCCAAATCAACTTGAGACTCCACCGCTGGAAAATGGAGCCACATTCCACCCAGTGACTTAATGATAGGAACAAGAAAAAATTGTAAGTTTAATAATTACTATTTATTAAACCAAATGGATTTTGACATTCTTATTTGCATAACTTTGCAAAAATGTAATTGTAATGGCATTGACACTTCTCTGATCAAGACCTTGACTAACATTTGTCAGGTTAAGAATTGCAAACAATGTTGTTCTGTGATAGGTGTTTCACCTTTAGAGGTGAGTTCAAATCACACAAAGGGATTCCTCCACCCTCTAATAAAGAAATAGTATAGTATCCACTATACTGGGAAAGTGAATTCCCCAAAGTAACATCCGTAGAAATGATCTGAATATTTATTAAGTTAATTTCATTCTTAAAATGTATGCCATCTCTTCCTTGTCCTTTGCTGCTATTTTCTGCTTTGTTCATCATTTTTTTTTCTCAGCTGAACCTTAAAGAGCATTAGGTGCAGAAATCTGTAGAAATGACTGAATGGTCTCGATTTCTGAAATATAACAAAGTTCAAAATTATGCCAAAAAACATCAAGGTACAAAAGTAGTAGAGTATCATCCGCTCCAGCTTCTAGCCCTATAGTCTTTACCCAACTCCCCAGCTTAAAGGTTTTATTAGGACAGATAAACATTTGCCATTTAAGATTTAGCTAATTTGTTTATCATTATGAGGACTTGTGGCTAAATATATACTATTCATGCTTTTGCTATGGAATTGAATCATTGATTCAACAGAAAACTATGATGTGGGATCAAATTTGGTTTAAATATCTAAGCTTATTATGAAAGCATGGATCCTAGGTTTCAGTATGTCATTTCATCTTGTGGATCCATATCCGCTATTGACAGGTGTTGTTTGTTTGTAAATGACTCATTCCACTGCTGATTTACCAAAATAGTTGATTGGTGCCATTAAAACCATTTTATGGTTACTCATGTATCAAGTGCATAAGGTTAGACTAAAGTAGCTGCTTGCCTAAGAAGGGTAACCATATTATCATTTATCAAACAATAGTAATACAATTTCAAATTATAAAATCTATGTGTAAGTATAGTTAGGGTATTTTGTGATCCTTAACCGAAGTGTGAAGTAGTATATGTTAGTTTCTAATCAATGCAATATACAATACATAACGAAATCTATAGTCATTAAATTAAAGTTTGCTATAGCATTAGAATAGAAATAGTTCTAAAGAGATGAAGCCTTGAGTGTTACAGGAAACTTTAATCTGGTAACATGGCTGAAAATTGGATAGGGTGACTGCCACTGTCTATGAGTGAAATGAGTCCAGCACTAGTAGTGAGTGAGTTTAGTTTTAGCTATGACAAAGCGAGAAGCCTAAACCACTAGGCTACCATCAGCCGTCAACCCTGATTAGTAGTAAAAGCTTCATTAAGCAGATACGGGCTGAATACCACAGAAAAGGGAAAGGTGGGAGGATGTCAGATAGATACTGTAGTTAGCTTTATTGCTTGAAGGTGTTTATCAAAACAAGAGTGAAATAATGATGAAACAGAGCACTTTAGCCCGATATTAATATGCAGCAACATACACATGTTTTGGTATATACTCAGAGAATTATTATGGCAATGATACAAAATAATCAAAGCAACAAGAAAGTAAGGTGAGACAAAGAGACATTTTATTAAGAGCAAGCATTTTTGATTGACAAAAATGGCAGCGTGGATTTTGTGTATAACAAAGGTCGAACTGAAAATATGTTAAAGGAACATATCTGATTAAACCTTCCTAAAACCAGAGCTTCATAAAATTCTGCATACAATTGGCTCAGAGATTTTCTCCGTCTCCTACATGTCATGCATGATTCGAATTCAGGAACCAGTTGATGACATATGTCAGCAGTATGTCAGCAGGTTTGAGCTGTCCTAAAGGCTAAGGGTTAGTTATCTAGTTAGAAAAGACATGGTATGTTTTCAGGATTTAAAGTTCGTTTGTTGTGTATTTGATGAACAGAAATTACATTTAGAGCACATAAGTTAAGCTTGAAGTTTGAAATGTAAACAATTTTGGCATTGACTACTCAATGAAACCCACAAATCTAGAAACATACAGTATGTACTGACACTGTAGAATACAAACATGATCTGTCATTTTGTGTAATTTTTATCTATCTAGGTGACACATATCATTTGAAGGGTTGAATCATAACTGACATCAGTCAATACAGACTGCAAGGAAGAAATCTTAACCCTTTAGTAAAGTATGATTTAATACTACATCTCAGTGCACAGTACTACTTGCTGCCGTGCACAGTGCGTGACAATCCAAACCCAACTTACCCATATGATATACCTAGATTACAAACTGATTAGTGAAACAGCCTCTTTAGGGATACACAGTTTGATTACATTCGACTGTAGTCAAGTGAACTACTGCGAGAGTTTGGTATATACACTACATATGATGTGTAAACCTTTAATGGTGTACTGATAATCATATATGATGTGTTGCCCACAGGTCTACTGATTGTATGATGTGTTGCCCTAAGGTCTACTGGTAATATAAATGATGTGTTGCCCCACAGGTCTACTAGTGATATATAAGATGTGTTGCCTAAGGTCTACTGGTGATATGTAAGATGCGCTGCCCTTAGGTCTACTAGGGACATATAAGATGTGTTGACCACAAGGTCTACTACTGATTGTATGATGTGTTGCCCTAAGGTCTACTGGTGATATATATCATCTGTTGCCCTCTAAGGTCTACTAGGGACATATAAGATGTGTTGACCACAGGTCTACTGGTGATATATATGATGTGTTGCCCTCAGGTCTATGGTCATATATAAGATGCATTGCCCTAAGGTCTACTGGTGATATATAAGATGTGTTGCCCAAAGGTCTACTGGTGATATATAAGATGTGTTGCCCTAAGGTCTACTGGTGATATATAAGATGTGTTCCCCTTGGGTCTACTGGTGATATATATAGATGTGTTGCCCTAAGGTCTACTGGTGATATATATGATGTGCTGCCCTCAGGTCTATGGTGATATATAAGATGCATTGCCCTAAGGTCTACTGGTGATATATAAGATGTGTTCCCCTAAGGTCTACTGGTGATATATAAGATGTGTTGCCCTAAGGTCTACTGGTGATATATATGATGTGTTGCCTTAAGGTCTACTGGGATATATAAGATGTGTTGACCACAGGTCTAATGATAGTATGATGTGTTGCCCTAAGGTCTACTGGTGATATATATGATGTGATTCACCACAGGTCTACTGGTGATATATATGATGTGATGCCCTAAGGTCTCCTGGTGATATATAAGATGTGTTGCCCTAAGGTCTACTGGTGATATATAAGATGTGTTGCCCTAAGGTCTACTGGTGATATATACGATGTGTTGCCCTAAGGTCTACTGGTGATATATATGATGCGTTGCCCTAAGGTCTACTGGTGATATATAAGATGCGTTGCCCTAAGGTCTACTGGTAATACATATGATGTGTTGCCCTAAGGTCTACTGGTGATATATATGATGTGTTGCCCAAAAGCTCCACGGATCTACTGTTGATATATATGATGTGTTGCCCTAAGGTCTAATGGTGATATATATGATGTGTTGCCCTAAGGTCTACTGGTGATATATATGATGTGTTGCCCTAAGGTCTCCTGGTGATATATAAGATGTGTTGCCCTAAGGTCTACTGGTGATAAATAAGATGCGTTGCCCTAAGGTCTACTGGTGATATATATGATGTGTTGCCCTAAGGTCTACTGGTGACATATAAGATGCGTTGCCCTAAGGTCTACTGGTGATATATAAGATGTGTTGCCCTAAGGTCTACTGTTGATATATAAGATGTGTTGCCCTAAGGTCTACTGGTGATATATAAGATGTTTTGCCCTAAGGTCTACTATATATATATGATGTGTTGCCCTAAGGTCTGCTGGTAATATATATGATGTGTTGCCCTCAGGTCTACTGGGTGATATATAAGATGCCCTAAGGTCTACTGGTGATATATAAGATTTAGCCCTAAGGTCTACTGATTATATATGATGTGTTGCCCTAAGGTCTACTGGTGATATATAAGATGTGTTGCCCTAAGGTCTACTGGTGATATATATGATGTGTTGCCCTAAGGTCTACTACATATGATGTGGACAGGTCTACTGGTGATACATAAGATGTGTTGCCCTAAGGTCTACTGTCTTGGATAATGTATAAGATGTTGCCCTAAGGTCTACTGGTGATATATATCATGTGTTGCCCTAAGGTCTACTGGTAATATATATGATGTGTTGCCCTAAGGTCTACTGGTGATATATAAGATGTGTTGCCCTAAGGTCTACTGGTAATATATATGATGTGTTGCCCACAGGTCTACTGGTGATATATAAGATGTGTTGCCTAAAGGTCTACTGGTGATATATAAGATGTGTTGCCCTAAGGTCTACTGTTGATATATAAGATGTGCTGCCTACAGTTCTACTGGTGATATATAAGATGTGTTGACCAAAGGTCTACTGGTGATATATAAGATGTGTTGCACACAGGTCTACTGTCGATATATATGATGTGTTGCCCTAAGGTCTACTGATTATATGATGTGTTGCCCACAGGTCTATTGAAAATATATGATGTGTTGCCCAAAGGTCTGCTGATAACAGATATGATGTGTTGCCCAAAGGTCCTCTGATAAGGTCTGATGTGAATAAATATGTGTTGCCCAATGGTCTGTAAAAATAACAAATTGGATGTGTTGCCCAAAGGTACGTAAAAATAATAGATGGGATGTGTTGCCCAATGGGCTGTGATTATAACAGATATGATGTGTTACCCTACATTCTGCTGAATATTAATACATATATATGTATAGAAGTTGCCCGATGGTCAACAAGATACATCCTATTCATCATCAAACACAGACCTTTAGACAACACATCCTAGTTGCATACAATGGAATTTAGCTTGATTGATTTACTAATGACCTGCCAGGGATATCATAAAGCAGTCGAGATAAACACATTCTTGACTTTTGTATCATGATATATGTTATTGGTGTTCACTTATCTGGATATCTAGAAAGACACTACTAAAAACTGGTGGTACCTTTTGACTTCAAGTCATCTGCTGATGAACAGTATATCCACCTTTACATTTCAGTACTTTCTCACAGATACTACATCTGAATCCTGAAAAGATAAACAAATAAAATGTATTTGCTATAATGTAATAGAGGTGTCTTCAATTCTCATTTGCTGAATTTCCTGTGTATGAAGGACACCAAACATTAATGCAAATGTATCAACAATTACATGAATCATTTGATAACAACCCATTTAAACACCTGATACAATTATGTAAAACAAATTTAATTGAGAACCCACCCATCCCCACCCCCAACCTAACCCAAGTGATATGAACATAATGGTGTCAGAACTTTAATACACCTGATTATCTAGATAGAAGATTGAAAGTTTGACAACAGACAAACAACAAAATGTAGGAATATGTTAATTTGTATATTCTGTATTGAAAATGCCAATCCTTTCTGAATTGTGTGTACTCTACGAAACTAATAACGCATCAGCTCTCTATGAAGCTGTGGTAAGATATGAATACATAGTAACCTAAAAGTGAAAATGATATCTCTATTATAAAAGATATGATTATTGCAGGGATAAAGTTTTGAATTGCAAATGTTTGGACATCAATCAAGTGCAAAAGTCAATAGAAAAGCTTAAAAATGTTGAAAATTACCCTATTGATATTTGAAAAGAGCAAATTATGCCAATTTTCAAAAAATTTCTACATTTTCTGTAAAGTTTTCCATGATCAGAACCACAATACTTGTCTGGAACTGCTTGTTATGAGAGTATATACAGTTTTTTCTTTAAATTTTCATATATGTCATCAAAAGACAGACTATCTGTATATAAGGCTATTCCATGTTTATCAATTAATCTCTTATTGGCCATTTTGAATTTTTGATACTTTTATGAATAGTAAAAGATCCTGTATTGAGATAATACCTAAAACATGTATTGCTGCACTCGGTACTGATCGGCACACTACCATTCAAGATAACTGTACTAATATTGAGAAGGATTAAACAAATTGCAAAGATTCATGAGGCATTACTTCGCCGGTATTGCAAGTTTGCGGTGCTGAATTCACTAAAGGTAAGCCAGAACAATGTTTAGGTTAGGAATGCCACGATACATCGATACTTTTCTAAGATGATACAATCATTGATACATTCAAAAATCGATATTTAGTTTTGAAAGTATTGATTTAAACATGTTTTAATATAAGTATCGTCACATTTTGCAATTGTATCATGTTTTTATGTTATGAGAGTTATAAATGATTATTTTCATACACAAAGATGGGAAATTACAACTTTTAATCTCTGAGAATAGAAAATGTGGATCTTTTCAAGGACGCTTATAAAATATAAAATATTTAATGTTCAAAATGTAACTAATTTTTTACACAATAATGCAGCGAAAATAGGTATCATGATACATATCGAATCATGTCATGAGTATCGTGATGCGTATTGATTCATGAAACTTATGTATCGCGACATCCCTAGTTAAGGTAGAAATAAATTTAACAAAGCTGTAAAATTGGTATTCACAACTTAAATCTAGTAACATGAAGGTATTGATCTCTGGATCACATAACCTACCACTTCCTCACTTTGGAATGCCTGAGACTCCCCTCCGATTCTGCAATTTGAAGATCACATTTTCTCTGCAAAGCTCAACGTGTCTTGGTCCCGTTCATAGTTGTCTGTATTATGTAACATTAAAATGTCAACAATATTATTCTCAAAATGATTATGAACTTAAATTCAAAACTGAGCTTAAGAAATAATATTTTTTCTTCTGAACTGATAAAGTATTTAAAATTCTACACGATTTAGTTGTCACCCTAACAACATACATACATTATGAATTTACAATGTTTCATATTCAGAAACCATTGTAAAATAAAATTAACTTACCGGGCATAAACTGGATTGGCTAGGATTTCCATGTCTAACAGGACCATCCGAGACTAGCAATTAGTCTCTGAATATATATAATTTTGATAGAATCAAACAAATCCTTTTAAACTGAAAAGGAGCTCCAGTGAGATGGGAGATTCCTGAAACTAAGTAAATCTAGACTTGCTTAAATTAGGTCTTTATCATTGCAGAAAGGCATAGACGGAAGTAAAAATAATGCAGTTCAGGAACTATGAGACAGGCTAGATCTTTCCTGACTTTTTACAGTCTATGTCATCTTTCATCTTGAGTTGAAGGGTGACCAAAGGAAAAAACTTGTGCCATCAAGTCAATTTGATTGGAATTTAAGAATACCCATAGTATCATAGTTTCAATTTACTCACACAATATACAAAGTTATATCTTTAGTCATGGGTTGCTTCTAAGTCATGTTCAGGATTTTGTTAGTCATCCATGCATAAAGGTAAAAACTCACCAGTAATACAAAATGTTGATTTCTTTCAGGTTTATTTTTAATTTACTATTCATAATAATAATCATCGATTCTATGATTTATATCAATACTGTCTGCCCAGTGCTGTTCAGAGATGTTGGTATTAGTCGACAGTGCAAACTATTAGCCGATGATGGACCAATGATGAATAGCACACTACCTGAATAGATGCATCAAAGAGGCATTTCTGAAACTGTTATTATGGCTTTGTAAAGGTTACTTACAAGAGGAGGAGGCTTTAATTCTTACTGTTTGTACTGAAAGAAATGTTAAACTTCACCTCCATTTTTAAAAACAGAAATAGTTTGTTTAAGAAACCCCTGCTTTGAACAAAATTACCCTTCTATGCAATTTGACTTCTAAGGGAACTTAAAAAACCATAAAAGACTAATAACATATCCCTGCATAGAAACAGTTGGTCTATTGACCAACCAATAAGTTATAACATGTCTTAATGTGTTTAGTGAGATCCATCCTTGATTTTTCAGTTAATCTTATCCTGTCCACTGGTATTTACCCTCTTTCCTATGTTACACAATGTACAGGATTTAGACTTTAAAATGAGGAAATGTCCCTGCATTAAACATACAAAGATCCTGTGAGTGGGAGGATGTATTGCTCATAATTATGCTGGCTGAGTGGCAGTGGCATGTGGACAGACAAGGTTATAGTCCTGGGCCAAATCAGTCTAAGTAAACTTAGCCTCAGTATTATTCGTTACCCTACTATACTGAGTAGAGGAGTGTAACGAATAGTATTGAGACTAAGTTTACTTAGACTGGGGCCAAATGCCAGAAAAGTTTTTATCTTTTAGGATCTCTCAGCATCAGTAAATGTGTTTTCTGGTAATTAGAAATTCTTGTCATAATCAGCCACAAAATGTATCAGGTTACTAAAACCAAACAAGGTTTGACCCAGACAGCCTTTACTTGTAGGTAATAAGGTGGTAGGCTACAATCTTTGTACTCATATGGAGATAATTATTATTATTAGCATGAAAATGGTGCAACATATACATTTCATCA
Organism: Haliotis rubra; assembly: GCF_003918875.1. Taxonomy (NCBI): domain Eukaryota; kingdom Metazoa; phylum Mollusca; class Gastropoda; order Lepetellida; family Haliotidae; genus Haliotis; species Haliotis rubra. The sequence goes on from NW_025766903.1 coordinate 9,696, forward strand.
CTATACACTGATATTTTCACTCTGATAGACCAGTGGAGGAGATAGACTGCACATAAACACCCAAAGGAGCAGGGTTCAAAGCAGGAGTACAAAAAGCTATATTTGAAAGTTAGAAACTCTTGATATAAATAATGTACCTGAAACATATTATGGTCAAGAGAGCAAATGCATATTTCTTTGCATGAACAATTTAGGAAATGTGTAGCTGATATAAAATGTGTAGTCCAGCTATCAGAGGAAACAGCAAAGAGCAACAATGGAGAGTGCCATTATGAAACTATAACTACAAGTCTTCCTCAACACTGCACTATCAGCTCATTATTTGAGCAAACCCATGTCAATGAGTATTACCCCATGGTCAGAATATGCAGTGTGGGTGATAAAACCGATTGTAATGTGTTATGCTATGTCTACATTTGGCCTATAAGTAATTTTTACTGAATTCAAGTCTTACAGATTTGGTTAGTTATTGAAATTAGTAATGGTTATTGACTGTTTTTTGGGTTTTATTTATCTATTAGTTGGTAGATATATATTTAAAATAAGAAAACAATATATCAGTAAAAGTCAGTCTGATACCCTGAATATCAGGCATCAGAATGAGAGATGTTTTGGGGTTTTTGCCGCGACCGAACTGCACCTAAAAGTAAAAGGTCAATTTCAACCACTGAGTGAACATAAAATCATACAGCTGTGATTAGCTCTTTCGGTTGTGGATCTACAGTAGTTGGCCATAAGTGAGTCATCAATAGTGAAATTCACATAGACTTTCATGTTAATTAATTCTTGCAAGAATAATTTTCATACATTTAGTTTGGGTGGAATTGCTTTCAGCACTTACCAGCTTGGAAATCATCTCAGCTTTGTACACATAATTTCCTTTTAATTTTTCCGAGGATTATTAAGAAGACTGCAACTTCTTAAACAACATATATTAGACATACCAATCAGGTTTAACATGTCTATGGTATATATAAAAATTAAGTTGTATTTATGGTGCTTAATCAGGTGTCATTCGATAACTAATCAATGGAAAGATGAAAGAAAATTATGTACACGTAGCTGAAGATGATTTCCAAGATGTTTGCAAACTTCTACTCAATTTATGAAAATTATTCTTGCAACAGTTAATTAACATGTAAGTCTATGGAAATTTCACTAATGAAGACTCACTTATAGCCAACAACTGTACCCTGTAGTCTGTGTCACCTGAACCACAATATTATTTTCCTTACTGCCTTGCCCTTTCTGCAATGCTAAAGGCCCTAAATGAAGCAAGTCTAGATTTTCTCAAGTTCTGTTTTCCCCGGGGCCCCTTTTCAATTTATAATGCGCTTGTTTGTTGATATAAAAAAATTATATTCAGAGACTCAAGCGATAGTCTAGCCCTAGGTGAGGATCAAGAAACAACATGATACTAAACGCCACAATCATGATCAAGTTAGATCTACTAGCAAACAGTTTCTTCCAGTTGAGAAATCTTGAAATAGATTGTGTCATGGGACAGGCATCACTTTGAAACAATTGTACATGCTGCTGTTTTCAACAAAATACTTCGATTACGATACATACCCTGCATTTCTAATGCTTTGTGCTGCCAAGTCACCTCGTAGGAGGTGCGCGAAAACTGTAGCAAAGGGTATCCGATTTGACTACAAACGTGAACGGGCCTTCGTGGTGAAACATGAATTCAATTTATTTACAGATTATTACATTGATATTTGATATAAGAATGAAATGTTTTAAGTATTTAAACGCGTGTTCTTGGTGGCATATTAGTCTTGTCTGTCAGCTCCCCACAATATCTACAGACATTATTGAATTATTAGCTAAGTGTTCATTTCGACCGCTTTTGAACTTTCACGCTTTTTGACGCATTAGGAGCGTGAAGGCAATCGCCAAGGGTACTGCGAGCTAAACAGTGATGTTATGCTGAACACTTGACGATGTGTATATTTGAAAACCGTACAAAACCTAAGAGTATATATTTAGACAATAATTTCTCCATTGTTTATTTCTGAACATATATCCATGTGTTAGAGAATTTTATAGAAAACCCGCGGTCACGAAAAGGTCGCAGACGTTATATACATGATATTTTTGTTTTTCAATAACAGCACTGAAATTTTATAAAAATACAAAAGAAGCACAACCGAAGGTCCTGAGACTACCCTCTATCCAACCATCTAGTTTGGAATAGTTATTAAGGAAAATGAACATAGTTGTGACATGCAGATATTTAGGCGACAGAAATATATCCTTAGGGCGACAGCTGTCGACTAAAGGTCGCACAAATGTCGCTCAAAGGTCGACTTTGTCTATATATATATATATATATATATATATATATATATATGTGCATATCTTTCTCCCCCAGACTCGGTATTGGCAAGGAGCACAAAGAAAGGAGGAAGGTAAGACAGTTTTTTTTTAGATAAGTGTCCAAGGGAGACAACTCATGCAAGACCAGGAAAGCCCCAAAGTTCAGACAGTGAAAACTGATTTTGAAGACTCTCTTCCTGGTTCTGATGGAAGTTCTTGTTAACAAGTAAAGTTGTTACAGGACATCTTCACACAAAGACCGTGACATCCAGGAAACAAGTAAATGCATTGGGGGACCTCTTGGGTACAAGTAAACACATTGGGGGACATCTTGGATACAAGTAAACGCATTGGGGACATCTTGGATACAAGTAAACACATTGGGGGACATCTTGGATACAAGTAAACGCATTGGGCGACATCTTGGATACAAGTTAACACATTGGGGGATATCTAGGATACAAGTAAACTCATTGAGGGACATCTTGGATACAAGTAAACACATTGACGGACATCTTGGATACAAGTAAACATATTGTGCGACATCCTGGATACAAGTGAACACATTGGGCGACATCCTGGATACAAGTAAACACATTGGGGGACATCTTGGAAACAAGTAAATACATTATGGGACATCTTTGATACAAGTAAATACATTGGGGGACATTTCGATGCAAGTAAACACATCGGGGGACATCTTGGATACAAGTAAACACATTGTGCGACATCCTGGATACAAGTAAACACATTGGGGGACATCTTGGATACAAGTAAACACATTGTGCAACATCCTGGATACAAGTAAATACATTGGGGAACATCTTGGATACAAGTAAACACATTGTGCGACATTCTGGATACAAGTAAATACATTACAGGACATCTTGGATACAAGTAAACACATTGGGGGACATTTCGATACAATTAAACACATTGGGGGAAATCTTGGATACAAGTAAATACATTTGGGGCCATCTTCGATACAAGTAAACACATTTGGGGACATCCTGGATACAATTAAACACATTGGGGGACATCTTGGATACAAGTAAACACATTGGAGGACATCTTGGATACAAGTAAACACATTGGGGGACATCTTGGATACAAGTAAAACATTTGGGGACATCCTGGATACAAGTAAACACATTGGGGGACATCTTGGATACAAGTAAACACATTGGGGGACATCTTGGATACAAGTAAACTGTCCTAAAGCCAAGTGAAGACATTAGGTGACTGTTGGATGCAAGTGAAGACATTAGGTGACTGTTGGATGCAAGTGAAGACAGTAGGTGACAGTTGGATGCAAGTGAAGACAGTAGGGGACTGTTGGATGCAAGTTGACTGTTGGATGCAAGTGAAGACAGTAGGTGACTGATGGATGCAAGTGAAGACAGTAGGTGACTGTTGGATGCAAGTGAAGACTAGGTGACTGTTGGATGCAAGTGATGACACTAAGTGACTGTTGGATGCAAGTGAAGACATTGAGTGACTGTTGGATGCAAGTGAAGACAGTAGTTGACTGATGGATGCAAGTGAAGACAGTAGGTGACTGTTAGATGCAAGTGAAAGTAGGTGACTGTTGGATGCAAGTGAAGACTAGGTGACTGTTGGATGCAAGTGATGACACTAAGTGACTGTTGGATGCAAGTGAAGACATTGGGTGACTGTTGGATGCAAGTGAAGACATTAGGTGACTGTTGGATGCAAGTGAAGACAGTAGGGGACTGTTGGATGCAAGTTGACTGTTGGATGCAAGTGAAGACAGTAGGTGACTGTTGGATGCAAGTGAAGACATTAGGTGACTGTTGGATGCAAGTGAAGACATTAGGTGACTGTTTGATGCAAGTGAAGACATTAGGTGACTGTTGGATGCAAGTGAAGACAGTAGGTGACTGTTGGATGCAAGTGAAGACATTAGGTGACTGTTGGATGCAAGTGAAGACATTAGGTGACTGTTGGATGCAAGTGAAGACAGTAGGTGACTGTTGGATGCAAGTGAAGACATTGAGTGACTGTTGGATGCAAGTGAAGACATTAGGTGACTGTTGGATGCAAGTGAAGACATTAAGTGACTGTTGGATGCAAGTGAAGACATTAGGTGACTGTTGGATGCAGTGAAGTGAAACATTTGGTGACTGTTGGATGCAAGTGAAGACATTAGGTGACTGTTGGATGCAAGTGAAGACATTAGGTGACTGTTGGATGCAAGTGAAGACATTAGGTGACTGTTGGATGCAAGTGAAGACAGTAGTTGACTGTTGGATGCAAGTGAAGACACTAAGTGACTGTTGGATGCAAGTGAAGACATTAGGTGACTGTTGGATGCAAGTAACTGTTGGATGCAAAGTGAAGACAGTAGTAGTGACTGTTTGATGCAAGTGAAGACATTAGGTGACTGTTGGATGCAAGTGAAGACAGACAGGTGACTGTTGGATACAAGTGAAGACATTGGGTGACTGTTGGATGCAAGTTGAAGACATTGAGGTGACTGTTGATGCAAGTGAAGACAGTAGGTGACTGTTGGATGCAAGTGAAGACATTAGGTGACTGTTGGATGCAAGTGAAGACATTAGGTGACTGTTGGATGCAAGTAACTGTTGGATGCAAGTGAAGACAGTAGGTGAGACAGTGAAGACAGGTGACTGTTGGATGCAAGTGAAGACATTAGGTGACTGTTGGATACAAGTGAAGACATTAGGTGACTGTTGGATGCAAGTGAACTGTTGGACAAGTGAAGACAGTAGGTGACTGTTGGATGCAAGTGAAGACATTAGGTGACTGTTGGATGCAAGTGAAGACAGTAGGTGACTGTTGGATGCAAGTGAAGACATTGAGTGACTGTTGGATGCAAGTGAAGACAGTAGTTGACTGTTGGATGCAAGTGAAGACACTAAGTGACTGTTGGATGCAAGTGAAGACATTAGGTGACTGTTGGATGCAAGTAACTGTTGGATGCAAGTGAAGACAGTAGGTGACTGTTTGATGCAAGTGAAGACAGTAGGTGACTGTTTGATGCAAGTGAAGACATTAGGTGACTGTTGGATGCAAGTGAAGACATTGGGTGACTGTTGGATGCAAGTGAAGACAGTAGGTGACTGTTGGATGCAAGTGAAGACATTAGGTGACTGTTTGATGCAAGTGAAGACATTAGGTGACTGTTGGATGCAAGTGAAGACAGTAGGTGACTGTTGGATGCAAGTGAAGACATTGAGTGACTGTTGGATGCAAGTGAAGACATTGGGTGACTGTTGGATGCAAGTGAAGACAGTAGGTGACTGTTGGATGCAAGTGAAGACAGTTGGACTGTTGGATGCAAGTGAAGAAGACAGTAGGTGACTGTTGGATGCAAGTGAAGACATTAGGTGACTGTTGGATGCAAGTGAAGACAGTAGGTGACTGTTGGATGCAAGTGAAGACATTGGGTGACTGTTGGATGCAAGTGAAGACAGTAGGTGACTGTTGGATGCAAGTGAAGACATTAGGTGACTGTTGGATGCAAGTGAAGACTGTAGGTGACTGTTGGATGCAAGTGAAGACAGTAGGTGACTGTTGGATGCAAGTGAAGACATTAAGTGACTGTTGGATGCAAGTGAAGACAGTAGTTGACTGTTGGATGCAAGTGAAGACACTAAGTGACTGTTGGATGCAAGTGAAGACATTAAGTGACTGTTGGATGCAAGTAACTGTTGGATGCAAGTGAAGACAGTAGGTGACTGTTTGATGCAAGTGAAGACATTAGGTGACTGGTGGATGCAAGTGAAGACAGTGGGTGACTGTTTGATGCAAGTGAAGACTTTAGGTGACTGTTGGATGCAAGTGAAGACATTGGGTGACTGTTGGATGCCAGTGAAGACATTGAGTGACTGTTGGATGCAAGTGAAGACATTGAGTGACTGTTGGATGCAAGTGAAGATATTAGGTGACTGTTGGATGCAAGTGAAGACAGTAGGTGACTGATGGATGCAAGTGAAGACATTGGGTGACTGTTGGATGCAAGTGAAGACATTGGGTGACTGTTGGATGCAAGTGAAGATATTAGGTGACTGTTGGATGCAAGTGAAGACAGTAGGTGACTGTTGGATGCAAGTGAAGACATTGGGTGACTGTTGGATGCAAGTGAAGACATTAGGTTACTGGTGGATGCAAGTGAAGACATTGGGTGACTGGTTGATGCCAGTGAAGACGTCTGGTGACTGTTGGATGCAAGTGAAGACATTGAGTGACTGTTGGATGCAAGTGAAGATATTGGGTGACTGTTGGATGCAAGTGAAGACATTAGGTGACTGTTGGATGCAAGTGAAGAGATTGGGTGACTGTTGGATGCAAGTGAAGACATTGGGTGACTGATTGATGCAAGTGAAGACGTTTGGTGACTGATGGATGCAAGTGAAGACATTGGGTGACTGTTGGATGCAAGTGAAGACATTGAGTGACTGTTGGATGCAAGTGAAGACATTGGGTGACTTTTGGATGCAAGTGAAGACATTAGGTGACTGTTGGATGCAAGTGAAGACATTGGGTGACTGGTGGATACAAATGAAGACTTTGGTGACTGTTGGACAGTCTGAAGCCATAAATAATCTCTGTGTAGACGGTGTGTTCGAGAAAAACCATAACTGACATTATAAAGTTAGAAATACATGCAACATTATTATCAAGGTTTTAGACTTTAATGGTTCTGATTAATGACATTTTATGCTGAAACATTAATCAGTGTGATTAGTCAATATTATGTTTTCAGCTGGCAGACAAGCTGGCTCGAGAAGAATCTGAGAGTACTTCAAGTTCTGCTGCAGTGCTTGGTGAGATGGACGACGTCACAGCACAGAAGTCATGTGGAGGTTCCTGCAGTCGGCAGCCTGTGGACAGCACCACCACAGACTTGAAGGTGTCCGGTGTTGCTGGTTGTGAAGAGGAAGTGAAGAAGTTGCAGCTGGACAGGAGGAAGCCAACTGTTGATGATATAGATTTCTAACCTCATGAAAAAACTGTAACAATTAAATATCTGTGAGCCACTTTGACAAAGTAACAGACCTTGTGTGTCAGTATGTACTGCGATAGGTCTTTCTCTTTCATCAGAACTAGGTCACCAGTGTTCCATGCTTGTCATAAGAACTGGGTCACCGCTGCTCCATGCTCATCATCAGAACTAGGTCACCAGTGTTCTATGCTTGTCATCAGAACTAGGTCACCAGTGTTCTATGCTTGTCATCAGAACTAGGTCACCAGTGTTCTATGCTTGTCATCAGAACTAGGTCACTAGTGTTACATGCTTGTCATCAGAACCAGTCCACCCAGCTGTGAATGAGAACCTCGTATGGATGGGAAAGCCGCAATAACTCGGTGCGCCTAGTGGCTGCAAGAGTTGTATGATCCCCAGGAGTTGAGATTGATAATAAGATGTGCGTTGAGATTGACATCCAATGATCAAGGGAAAAACTACCAGCGGCTTGAGCATGCACTAGTGCGTGGATATGTGCGCTATATAAATATCCAATAACTTTCAGCCGTAACATATTTATAGCTCTATCGCAGTCAACAATACATAAAATACTCTGTAACAATTTTTGACTGTAATGAATAATAATATTTCAATCATTTTAACAAATATAAACATGTCTATGAACTGAATACCCTTTAAGCGACACTTCACCCATATCGTCCTCATGCATTAGACGTATCCCAATTGCGTAGAACGATGTTCATTCTGTTGATCCCTGGATTGTCTGGTCCAGACTCGATTATTTACAGACCGCTGCCAAATACCTGGAATATTGCTGAGTGCGGCGTAAAACTAAACTCTCACTCACTCACTCACTCATGCATTAGTTACATGCAAATAATATAAGTTGTATGCTTCTCTCGATGGTAATACCGTCTGATGTATGCTTCTTTGTAGCAGTGTCACATGAGCCGGTAGGCGAGGGATAACACTGCTACAAAAAGGCGTACATCAGACCGTATAACTTTGAGGGAGAAGTTTACAACGTGTTTATCTTACCGCCATGTTAAATGTACGAAATATCATTTTGTTTATTTTGAAGAACGCTACCAACTATATGACATGTAAACAAAATGTCGTCTGTTTCTCGACTGGATTTTTATAATCAGTGAAACACATTCTGACAATTTTAAGACTGCTATAAAAATGATTATTATGTTTAAGTTGAGTGTGCAAACGATTCAATGCATAAAATAGTTTAAATAAAGCAGTCGGTAAAATAAATGTGCACATAGTGAAATCAAAAACAGCTAATCGAACGGTTTTCGAACTCTGTGCACTTCGTGCGTCATATTATGATGATAATCGCTGGAATATATACAACATGTTCTTGATTACGATTTTCACACAAAAGTAAGATACTTTATATCTGTCTCTGTCGAAATGCAGACATGCTTCTGTTATATGTCAGCAAAACAAAACGGTTATAACGACACGTTTTGAATGTGAAAATTAGTTATTAAAACTGCTGTATAGTTGTTTGCTGTGACAGCGTCACTTGAACCAGCATCCGGTAGCTTCAGTGTGTTGGCCCCTGTTGGCCTTGTTATGAAAGTCATTTGACATGTGTTGCCAGTGTGATGCGTCATTTGTTATTTGAAGAAAACATTTACATTCAAGTAACATAGGATAATATTCTAACCCTGACGTACTCGCCTCATTCCCAGTCAACATAAAAAAGAAATCCTCACAATCTATCAGGGCAAGGGCAATAAATCTTACATTTTATTCGGCTCAAATCAGACACACCGGTTGCATTTAGCGCTTTTGCCATTTAAAACTGCACACAAACGCACTGATCATATAAGGTAAGATCACAGCTTGCTCCGGCAGCCCATGAATGTGGTTTAACTATAATTGACATACCCCGATTTATGATGGGTTATTGTGACGCTGGTACCGTGTGTTTCAGCTTCTTGGTAAGTGACCTTGGATGGCGATTTTCCAATTAAGCCTGTGGACTTCAGGGATATCACAAGTTTCTGATAGGATGCCGAACTAAACACCGACTACAAAAAAACAAAAAAACTATAGTTACCAAAGACAGGGGCGGTTATAACGTCATCAGTATTTAGGAAGCTGTATTCCGGACCAGTATGTGTCTCACAGGACACACAGGAAGTAATGTCCAACAGGGTGACGTTGGGTCGTCAGGTCTGTGTTGTCCATGTCCCACGGTCTCCTAGCACAATTATTCTTTTGTGCCGTTGACCGACAGGATCGTCATCAACGTTCTTTGTCTGTTAGTGTAATCTGCTGTGAAACGTAAAGAGCTCCCGACACAAAGCTCCGTCTTGGGCCAACTGCCATCATGCTCATTGCAGGTAGCCGTTTTTGACCTAACCGACGCCGCATGTAAAAACAAAACAGTATCAGAACTACTTACCTCTGACACCACCACACTGACACGTTGCACTGTTCAATTCGACGTTTACCCCGGCCATGTTTACGTGAACATCATGAACTGGCGTGTTTGCACGAAATTCAGAACACGATGTGAATGAAATTTTCTGAAACCATCGAATTTCGTCTTAGTATAACACCTGACAATTTACGGAAATGAACTATTTCCGACCCACTTCATTTAGAGTAGATCTACATGAAATTCCTGCAACTTCGCACGTCAGTAAACCATGGTTTAGTAATGACTGCAAACAAGTAAGAAAGAATTGGAACAAAAAACATATTTTCGCCGACATACAGTTGATAACTTGAAGCAACTGTTCTCTAAACATATTTCATGGTTCAAAAAAGTTAAAAGTAACAATAATCACAAGTTTTTCATTGATTAATTTGACACTGCAAAAAACCTGGGCGAACTTCCAACCGTACATTCTTCATTTTGCAGCTTACAAGGAAGAAGTAAAGAATACAGTTAGTTATAAATATATGGTGAATGTCACAACGGATCCCATGATACTGCTGGAGGCGATGGAACTATTCACACTCAGTCATTGCAGTATTTGCTAAACTATGTCTTTAGACCGCTACATTTAGCAACAAGTACCAAACATTGATTTCCCGGAGGTTGTTTTTCTTTCGTGGCAGAATTTCCTGTCGTCCTACGTCCAAAACGTGGACGACATACAGACCTACCCCGTATCTTCAACATGGTGTTATTATCACCTGGAAACGAGCGGTAAATGATCAATTAGTTTGGTATTTGGAAACCCGCAATCTTAAAACAAATGTTATTTTCGGAAAAATTGACGTACTACTGACCATTTAGTACAATAGACCGTCCAGTCTGTCAATCAAAACTGGCGCATGCGTCAATTTTGGCCAATCAGCAGGCAGGCCGCTCTTTGTGGATTTGTCAGACTTATTTCCGGGGTCAAACGATGCCTCCGAAGCGATGTGCTTCGAATTATGCCATTCACACTCGCTATATCTACTAAATATTGCTGTGATTTGATGTGTACCTTTAACAAACCATTACGGTCAAGACAAAAGATTTGAGGCGGATCAAGGAATGCGTTAGGCCTGACGATCGGTTAAATGTCGGCACCATCGTTCACAAAACCTTCGTCTGCTCGAAGGTGAGAATTTGCACGAATTTCCACACTTTCGCACATGTGCAAAATCATTACCAATAGATGACAACAAATAGCAGGTTAAGACTTTGCAAGTGTTATAAACACGGACAATTCTTCTAACTACAAAATTGTTTTTGCTTAACGTTTTTAGCAATACAGATAAATATGTGATGAACTGAGAGAGCATACATTGAAACATGGATGAGAATCGGTCCTAGCAAGTAATATTGAAGAGAAGCAACAGTAGAATATGAAATACACAATGCCATTTTAGAAAGTGGTCAAATGTAACATATATTATATTTGGGATTACACTTTCTTTGTAAAGTACAGATTCTAGTACTTTTTGGGGTTGAGTCCCCTCCGGGATTCGAACCCACACCCTCAGAGTCAGGCACCTAATCGCCAGCACGCAAAGTCAGACGCCTAGACCGCTCAGCCACCGCGGAGATCAATGAAGATCAATATTCTGACCCGGTGATAAATTAAGAACAATTTGCCGGGACTCTGAGAGTAGTGCGGGTTATGGAGAAAACCGGTTTACAAAGAGTCCGGATTTGACAGATTCCACTGTGTATACATCCCTATAATTCGTTTCAATACGGTCATTAGCTATAAATGACGACATCTGACGAACCTGAACAACACGAGAAGTATTAGCTACATGCAACGATCGATGTTTGACGTACTGCGACAGCCGTTCTACATCTTCGACTGAAGTAATACTACAGAACGAACGACTAATTGATACAATAAATGGAAGAATTGCTCGCTTCGTGCGAGAATCCTGTTGAAAAACGTTAAAATACAGAATTAATATTTTAATGTCTTTACTGACACTCGTCCAATACACTGCAGTTCGTGTTTCGCCTTCTTTACATAACCATCTGTAACACCCACAGAATAACAAGGTAACGAGTACGTGTTACAAAACTGTTGGTAATCTGGCCTCTCACCCATTTCAGATAAATCTATTAATTTATACTGAAATATATGGGTCCATTTGTTTTGAAAAATGTTGAAAATGTAATTTCGTTTACGCAGAGTTAACTTGATTCTGGATACTGACCAGCGCAATCAGCATGACCGAGACTCGTACTGGTCGAAGGAAACTCCTGGATTCTAAAATCCCTGGAATGCGATTATGAACAAAAGTAGAAACTTGAAATTGATATATATGATATATATATTTATTCAGTATTTCGGTCGCATAGCCTAGAAAACAATTGTATTTGATAGAACACATGTCACGTGGTGAACAATACAACAATATTTCTATTTCCATTTACATCTCAATAGAAATACATTTTTAAGAAAAATGGCGAGTGCTCGTAAATTATCCTCATTATTTGTATTTAATATATTACACATGAGTTTCACTGAATAATGTTTAACATCAGATAGGCTTGGGAGATATTTTAATATCAGGTACTAATACTTTTTACAAATAAACAGGACGTGGAACTCGCCCTCCATAACGTTAAGATCACATTGCAAACAGAGTGATGTATATACATGTCCACCTTTTGTTTCTACGTAGGTGATTAATATTTAAATCATGGAGAGATATTCTAAATTTACATAAGGCTCTTAGCAAAGACACTAAATATTTTACAGGCTGCAACAAAGACTTAATGCTACTATAATTACTTAAATAGTGCGAAGATGATATAAAACTATGCCAATTTTGGCAATCAATATCTTTCAACCGTTGTTTGAATATAGTTGCAAACAATATAGAATCACCCACACTTTGTGATAACCAGACGTGGGTAAAACCTGTGTAAAATAGCAAATTTCTGAGATTTGACACCCAGTTTTGCTTTCCAGCATCATCTAATTTTTTTAACATTATACAGCATTGGTATGAATATCTAGAACAATTCATATGAAGTATTTTTATCCAGTATTTTATAACCCTTATCTGTGTTGAAACAAACATCGTGTGGTGCCCTGTTTCGCCAAATATAGGGATGCTAATTTGCCAACATGTAAGATACGTTTTAAATACTGTGTGTGAACGCTTTCTTTTACTTCATAGTATCTTGTCCCCAAAATATAAACAGTAAAATTGGTGAAACTTTTCTATCATATATTTTACAAGCCGAAAGAAAGGATATGCAACTATGTTTTCGAAATAATGTGAACAGAGGCATCATTGCACGTGAAGCTTGAGCTGCTAGCGTTTGGCATGCTTTTGCCCAATTTAACGTTGATGAAAATAGAATACCTAGATACTTATAATATGGTAAAAAGTTTAGATTTATGTTGTTTAGAACCCAGCTTTCACTTGAAATTAAAACATATATATCATCAATATTCGTATGACATAGTAAGGGCCAGGCTGCATTCACGTGGCATCTTTCTTGTTAGTAGAAACCGACTGCATTGAAACATAGGATTACGTTTGTCACATGTAGGTCACATGTAGGTCATGGTAATCTCACACCATGAACCGTGCGAATACGCAACATACAACAATTGTAGTAAATTCTGGCCACCCAGTTTCATCAGAACATTTCTCATCATGGAACGTATATATTCGTATCTGTAACACATGGCCACTGAATTCTCTTCAACTGTATGCAATTTATTGTGCATCATCGTAATTCATTGATCATCACTGTATTGGTAAGTACATGTGATATACTTTTCTTTTTCTCATAATGTATATTATTATCTATATGGTAAATCTGCGTCTGTATATATATATTGCATAGATAAATAAAAACAAAATGTCCAAAGTATATATATAGTGTTGACTACAGGCTATATACAATATATACAATGTGCTGGACAGAGAGAAAGTGTACATATAATACATCTGCAATTACTATTTATATATAGATTGTACTTGGATTAACAGCGTGGAGACACTAATATATTAGCTACTGCATCTGTTTGTAGTTTCTGTATACTTGTGTACAGACAAGAATATATGTTCGCCAAATAAGATAGTGTGTTGTGTTTTTTGTCCACAAAATGTATCAATATCTGAGAATAGTGAGTGAGTGAGTTAATAGTTAGCGTCTCATCGGCAATATTGCAGCCATATCGTGACGAAAAATCAATAAATTGAGAATGTGAAAACCTGTCATCGAAGGACACTACAAATACTAGATTATCACAGCTCTTAATTTAAAACTAGTAGGCTATCATAAAATTAAATCACAAGAGGCAACAGTTCAATATAAACAAACGGGCTATAGATCACCAGCAACTGACTGACTGAATTTGGTTTTACGCCACTTTTAGCGATATTCCAGCAACATCACGGCAGGGGGCACCAGAAATGGTCACCAGCAACGGAAGGCTGGTCACCATAATAGGGATCATGGGGACTTACAGTACTTTTGCTACCTGCATGGTCCCTAGCTGGATTTATATCAACTCTTCAGCAGCTGGCGATTGCAGTCAAATTAAGCCAAAATTAAAATGCCAAAAATACTACATTTAAAACATGTGGTAAATTTAAATTTCCTTTGAATGTTTCGGGACTTACGTACCTTCTCGGGAGGACATAAATTTTACAATACTTTAACCTCCCTTGATGATACAGCTACTAATAATCTAAGTTGCTTATCTAATCATTAAAATACATCTATCTACAAAACATATCAATCAAAATTTATCAATTAAATAATTTCTTTAAAAACAAATAATTGAATGAAAATTTACGGAAGTAAAAAGATCCTTAACAGATTTTACATTGAAATATTTATCCCTTGTGATGGAAAATCAATCCAGTCAAGCAGGACATGCTTGACCGTGATTCTTTCATCACAAGGGATACAAAACGGAGCATCCTCATCTGTCAACAGGTATTCAGGAGTATATCTAGTATGACCAATTCGACATCGTCGCGTGACCTCTTCAAGTGTGGACTAACAACCCATGTTGGTGGAACCCTGAGGATAGTGACTTCCCGAGGTCATCATATAAAGTGCACCCAAAAAAGGAATGTTGTTACGCAGTGTTCTATACATTAAACCCTCAACACTGTGACTAATCCATATTCGTTTTAATTCTATTTTTGTTTCATACCAATGTATACATGTACAGTTACTACACTGTTCAGAACTATATAGCCCTATTGTGACTACAAAGAAAAACTAACGATAGACGTTGCAGATGCAACCAATCAGCTGGCGAGTTCTAAGTCAAATGTAACGATAGGCCGTCGAATATACGACAGCTCGCCAGTCAAGTTCTAACACTAATTTAAGGAGAGGTCACCGAAATAACGACCGCTCACGTCCTAAGTTCTAACAACTCTGAAATACACAATGCCATTATGAAATAAACAATGCCATTTAGAAAGTGGTCAAATGTAACATATGTTATATTTGGGATTACACTTTCTTAGTAAAGTACAGATTCTAGTACTTTTGTTGGGTTGAGTCCCCTCCGGGATTCGAACCCACACCTTCAGAGTCAGGCACCTAATCGCCAGCACACAAAGTTCAAATCTAATTAATTTCTACATAGGTACAACTTTGTTGACGTTTCATCTATGCGCTAGAGGTTGCCACCCAGTATCACGATGAAGGCTTTGACAGGATTAGAATTTGGTTTAACCTGTTACTGTTCTAGCTTCTAGCCGTTACTGTTTTAGCTATTTCTGTTCCATGAAACCACTGTTGAAGTGCTTGTAAGAATATTGTTCATATGACCATTCCAGTTCGTGTCTTGTGACAATATGTTTCTTCGATACATGAGGTTTTGAAAACTAAGGTTGGTACCACATGTGGGGCTTCACGTGAGATAAGTATATACTTGGTTTTGCTAGGATTGAATTGTAGCAACCATGTTTGTGCCCAATACTGTACTTTGCATAGGTCTTCATTTATTCTACGAGTGTTCTACGTGCATAATATCTGGAGATGATATACCAAAGCCTGTATCATCTGCAAATAGACGTATCACATTTTTTATTTCATAGCAAATGTCATTAATATATATCACAAACAATAAGCCCTTGAACTGATCCCTGAGGGACTCCAGCGTGCAGCGTTTGTTCGGTGGAGAGGCAATCGTTAACATTGACTTTTGGTGTCTGTTTGGGAGACAGCTATGAAACTATTTATGCTGGCTATTATTAATGCCATACTGTAACTTGTGTAATAAGCATTTTTCCCAAATGCTTTAGAAATGTCACAGAAGACCATACAAAATTGTTCGTGCTGATCTAATAACTTACATATTTAATGGTATATTTCAAGGAGTTGAAAAGTGGTTGAGAGGCCTGGTATTTGAACAGAACATTGTCATCAATAAGATGATTACACAATCGTTTGAAGACGATTCTCTCAAATATCTTATTGATACATGGTAATAGTGATACAGGTGTAACCTTCTACATCCTCCTTGGCTGCACCTCCTAAATATCGCTTCAAACAGCATATGCGCTCGCATGAAGGAATGGCTCGACCTTCAATAAATGTCTCAAAATGTCTCAAAAGCCCCTTTCCAACTTGGGAACATTAGAAGGTCTCCTGTAAAGATGCCTGGTTCGGGTGGAGGTAATCGGCTTAGGTTTATCTGTTGTGTTTACTAGTAACGGTCTGTCGCTAAACGAAACTATCCAATGTCGAACTTGAACCCATATAGATTCGCAGCACAGCTTCATGGCGTCCAATGGTTTATTACAGAGACCTGTCGTTGGCCTCGTAAAAAATTGTGAGGTTTTGAACATCGCACATCGCACATTTTCTCATGTCAAGTTGAGCTACAGTCACAATCGCTAAAAAATCACACATATAGCTGGCACCGCACCGCATAGCATCCAACGTGTGCCTTTTAGTTACTTCCGCTCAAGGGACGCAACTCCTATAACCGCATACTGCTAATGATAAAATATAGTCACACTAAACATAAATCCGTCATTAATTCTACCTACATTACAGGCTGATTGTAAAGAGTGGCCAGGATATAAGTCCAATATGATATGGGGGTGTTTGGTGGACGATATAAGGCCGGGTGGGACAACTTAGGAATGGCCAGCGAGTCCTAACTTGACACACAGAAGGAAGCGAGCTACAAAGACATAATTTATATCATTGGAAAGATCTCGAGAAGATGAACCCAAGAAGTTCATGTGCCAGTGCGCTCACGTGTTCATAAGCTCACAAATGGGCTCTGAAAATACATTTCTGCAGAAATTACTGGCAGAATTATTTTTTTCCGCAGAAATTTCTGGCAGATTTTTTTTTTACCGCAGAATTTTCTGGCAGAATTTTTTTTTCCCGCAGAAATTTTCATTTCACTACCAGAAATGTCTTAATTGAAAATGATTAGACACCATCTTTGGATAATTCAATATGGACTTTCTTCAAATGATGTTGTTTTCTCCTGTAAACAACTTCAAGTGGGAGGGGAAATGGTTCCCAGAAGTGGATCGCCGCACAAATCGCATATTTTAACATCTTATCAAGACGAATGAAAAAATAAAAATAATTTGATGATTTCTTTATACATCGTTTATTCACACTCTGTATTACATGAGTTTCATTGCGCTAAGTTGCAGTCATTTCATCTCTCACATGAGTCCCGTTGTCCCTTTAGTATGGTTTATGTATCTCTATTGTTTGTATAGTCACTCGAACTGTAAAATGGAACACTGAATTGTATATGGCAGATGTGTACTCTTGAAACCACAATGAAGCTGTTTTTCAAACAGTCTTGCAATAATCGAATCAGGATTAGGTGTCTTCCCCTTAAGACGACATTTGGTATTACAGTGAAAATCCTTTGATGTTTCGCCGAGGTAGACTCATGTTGTTTTAATGGATTAGTGAGGTGGGTTATACTATAAACTGAACTGCATAACGAAATCGGTGTTCATTTTCATGATATCAACTCACATTGTAATATGAACATGATATCAACACACTGGTTGTTGATTTCCATTGGTATCAACTCACTGCTTATTGACTGACATTGATTGATTTCAGCTCACTGCTTATTGACTGACATTGATTGATTTCAACTCACGACTAACTGATTGCCTTTGACACTGATTTTAAATCACTAATTATTTGTTTGCTTATTGATTGACATTGATTTATTTCAACTCACTACTACTGATTGCCTTTGACACTGATTTTAATTCACTATATTATTTGTTGATATTTACTCACTAGTTATTATGGGTATATATCCTGCTTATCCGCAATCAATGCATCACTTTCGAAATGGCAAATCAGCAGTTAGTGTGCAAGTTCATTCCAACTTCACGTGGAGGAAGGTGTCTCTGTATAGATAGGATACATGTTTAGAGTGAGCCTGCAAACACAATGCTGCATCGCGGATATCATGGATGTGCCTAGATAAGAACTGCACTTAAACTATTTCTACAGTTGAATGATGACATTCAAATGTATATAAATTATTTGTTATCGATAAACTTGTCACGGATAAAAATGTCATATGTATTTTAAGGGGTGTAAATAATGGTTCGTGGGAGTATTTCATTTATTTACCGGTTAACAATTTAGTATCATCCATCTGCTTAAAATCACACAGAACCTCCGTTGTTCTCCAGAGGCAGTCGACTTGAAAATCCTTGCATGCTCCACTGATTTGTTGTTTTAAACATCACAGTTGTCGTCTTCCCGGGAATGAACTAACAGAACGAATCTTCCATAGGTAGTAGGTGAGTGTTTAGGTCAAGGGTTCTGATTACAGTATTATAATGTTGTGAACTGAGACAGGGATGCATGTATATACATATTGTATA
The DNA here is from genome assembly GCF_003918875.1 of Haliotis rubra. Taxonomy (NCBI): domain Eukaryota; kingdom Metazoa; phylum Mollusca; class Gastropoda; order Lepetellida; family Haliotidae; genus Haliotis; species Haliotis rubra. The sequence goes on from NW_025766903.1 coordinate 28,303, forward strand.
AAACTTGAAATCTTTCACTTCTTCAAATCCTGCATTATGTTGTGTAATAACGTAATGCGGGTAGAAAACATGTGTTCTAGACAGCAGTAATAAACGATCCCGACAAATACCATCCTGTGTAAATACTCGTAATGGCTAATTATTTGGGAGAGTGTGTATTTGACCGTCCTTTCACCTGTATCAGATAATTTATGAGACACCTGCGTGTGGGCCACTTCTTGTTTATTCTAGGTAATTAGCAATCAGTGTGATCAACTGATCTGGATCTGATCTTGTTGGGTTTGGGGTATTTGCACCAGAATGACAATAACTGATTCATGATCAGGAAACTAAAACTATATACACTTCTGTTATTACCTCAAAGACCGGTTTGAGGAATTTAAGCAATTCATATCATCATGACATTAGATGTTTTGGTTCAGTTCTGTGTTGGACCTATTCGATACACTATGTTTCAGGTGTACGAGGTCAGATAAAGTAAGTTGTATATATATATACAAATTATACAACAACGTCATGAACAGCAATTATGATTGTATGTTTCATTGGCATTCTAGCATGCGGCTTCTTAATAGCAACTTCTTGTTCTTTGCATAAAGCAACGTGTGACGAGCGCTGTGAATGTAGTGACTGACGAAGGGTACTACATACCATAGCCTACGAAAGAGCTGACCAAGCTATAGACTTCAATCAGCACCCAGTTTTATGACTGTTTTACAACTTAATCCGTCCTGCTTATCGGCTTCATGGCTGTGCTATTTATTGTTCTTACTTCCCACCTGGCCTCGTCCAATTATCTACCCCTTGTTATTCAAGTACACGATGTTTGTCACAGCATTCGATCATTCTAATCACTTGGTTTTGTCACCGTTAAGCTTGAACATGGTGTGAGAACCTACGCAGAAACGTTGCTCTATGCAATTAACAAGAAGTTGCTATCAAAAAGACCGTATGCTTTTATTAGCAATTTTGCTGTCGCATTCCTGGGAAATTAGAGACAATTGTGAATGTCGTGTCACCACTGATTTTTTGAAATGATGTTAGTCACCCAGGATTCCTACAAAATATTGTGTTAAATTGTTTGAAAATATACCAGTCCTAATGATTCATTCATCCACATCTCTTGTTTACCTAACACTGCCGTTGCAATAAACAACCTATACATTGGATCAGTAAAAGAGCAAAACTTGCTTATGAAAATATCTCTTCAGGTAATGTGTTGAAACGACTGGTTTGTGCACATAGATAGTGCTAAACATAATGTACCATTGCACAAATGAAATGCATAAAGTCAGTATTTTGAAGTCAGTGGTCCAACAAACTATAATGTCTACGTTCTATCGAAAAGGTATCAAAATTTTCTTAGATAAAATGGTGAATGAAACTTGATGAATACGTTTGGAAAGAGCTACGATATATACCTGCAAAACGCAGAGGTTGTTCGAGATTTTACAGTATTGTGATTTAAACAGTATTTTTAAAATGTCCATTAATGTTTACATTTTTCATAATACACGACATAACAAAATGGAAATAGGATTAGCAAACAGGCCATATGGCCTATGTCAATGCTTCTCCGCATATAGTTCGTTATTATCTTGACTTAATTCTATGGAGCAGACATTAGGACATTAATGAATGAATCAAAACAAAAGAAAATAAAGAAAAGAAAATAAAGAACAAGACACCAAGTGCATTTTATGTTTATAGGTTGTTACTTGAATTCCGTAAAGCGGTTAGTTTCAGTTATATAATTCTGAACGGATTTTATAAGGTTTTCATTGTCTAAAGGAGATAAATCGTCATTGCCGTGAAGTATAGTATATATGCTGAGGTGGTTAAGGACAAAGTATCTCCCTCGATGAATTTTCACATTGTTTTGTCACTGAACAACACGCTCCATGCTGTTGCTACCGAGATCATAATATATAGATCTTATCTATTTTATGATTTGTGTTGTAATACGAGTGTGAAAGGAAACGATTATTCATACAATAATATCATGAGAAAATATACCAATCACGAATTAAACGCATGTGATTTGCACACCACCATATGATTTTAGAGCCTCACGTTAGTGACTTACATTCATATTGTTCTTTCAACACATTTTCGCTTCATGGATGACAACGTCTATATTATATAGGATGCGGCGTTTCAGTATAGATTATTATACCGTTGTCAAGCGAGACTGAGGTGCTGTAGCAGACTTATATATACATCAACATGGATTAAGCAGTTCAAATCCGTGGACACAAGCCCTCCATCAACAGAGATGAAGGATATCTCATCCCATCTGCATACAATGAACTGATAGCAACAACTTAGCAGAGCATTCCAGCCATGTATATTTTCTACCTCTTGGACATTTGACTTCCCCCTGTTGTCACTGCTTTATTACCCTATCCTATAGTTGTTGCTGTTAATCCCTTTGATGCACGCCTACATGTTGTTTTACTTATTCCCTGTAAAGTCTGATCTGTGCAAAGCGTGGGCACCTGCTCCTTTTGATAATTATGATTACCCCCTCTCTAATAGAGTTTTGTCATTTGCAATGAATTATAGTAACCCTTATCGTAGATTACCCAGCAACATATGTTTGCTTGGACACTGAGCCGTTGCCTACCTTTTCCTGTACCACATAAACTCTGCATGGTATGCCGGTTGATATTGTTATTTGAAATCGGCAGACAATGCAACACTTGTTGCTGCAGGACAATGAATATTTCCGATACGACATTGTAAGTACTTTGGGGTGCAGACATATGACTTAAATATGTTTGCGCATGCTGCTTAATATCACATTTTGTGTAATACCACAATATACATGGATAACTATCAAACTATGCATCGTTTAGAAAAAGTATTTTGAATACATGAAAGAGAATATTTATAAAGTTATAACTTGTGAAATTTAATTGTGCGGACCCAATGTATGTTTCATTACAAAGTTCTCTGTTAATGTCTTCCCACTATCAAACTATGCATCGTTTAGAAAAAGTATTTTGAATACATGAAAGAGAATATTTATAAAGTTATAACTTGTGAAATTTAATTGTGCGGACCCAATGTATGTTTTCATTACAAAGTTCTCTGTTAATGTCTTCCCACAATCAACAAAATATCATCATCTGGTGTTTAACTGAACCATGGATACTCTACAACAGGGATAGGTCACTCGCTTGCTTTCTTTACCATTTGTACTAATTAACGTGTGCCTCGTCATGCGCCAACGCACACAGTGACTTGGTTCGGTCCCCAGCGCAACTCTCGGCTGCGTTTAACAGTACTTCAGCCAGTGTATTGTATCAGTCGGAATTTTACAATGAATGAATTAAGAGCAAGAATTTTATGTGAATGAATGAAAGAAATTAAGAAAAAAGAACAAAAGAAAAGAAATATGTGAATGAATGAAAGAATAAATGATACACCAAGGCCATCCTCTCCCCAAACATGTTAAAGAACACAAAACTATCGGTAGAACACGTATGTTAACATCAGCTGTCCATTTTCAAAAAAAAAAATTACTTTGAGACATGTTTTACATTAGTAACTAATTCAGATATCTTATTGCATGTGTGGAATGACATGGGCATTGACAGAATGTTAACTGACACTGTCACAGACCCCTCAAGAACAGAAAGTTTAGAACTATCACAAAGCGCTGTAAACACCTTTCCAGTTTTGTCAAATACTAAGATCAACAAGAAAGAAAGAAGTTTAGAACTATAACACTCCAAGCATCACAAGCACCAATGGCGATATGTCATATTTTCACACACCTCAAATACACACTAAAAAAAAAAAAAAAAGTATCAATGTAACTTGCAAAAACCTTTCACCTGATGGTATATACCCCTCATAAAAATTAAAGGTGTATGTGAAAGATGTTTTAGAACAATAACTAGAAACACTCAAACAACGCCCTGTAGTATTTCAATGGCAGATCGGCGATATGTCATATTTTTCACACACCTCAAATACACACTAACAATTTTTTAAATTATAAAACTATCACTATTACTTGCAAACACCTTTCACGTGATGGTATATTCCCTCATAAAAATTGAAGGTGTATGTGAAAGATGTTTTGAACACTAACTAGAAACACTCAAACAACGCCCTGTAGTATTTCAATGGCAGATCGGCGATATGTCATATTTTCACACACCTCAAATACACCCTAACAAATTTTTTAGTTATAAAACTATCACTATTACTTGCAAACACCTTTCAACTAAAGGTATATTTCCCTTCTAAAAATTAAACGAATATGTGAAAGAAGTTTTTAGCGATATAATTTAGTCTTTCTTCGCTGTGTACTGAGAATTGAAGCCAGTGAGCTACAACATGCCCACTTGAAACTTTACTACAAAGCTACTGTACTTATACTGACACTAATAACAATTATTTGACTTGAAATGAAGTGACAGAATAGGTAACTTATCTTCTACATGTATGTTTTCAGTTGTCACAACACTCAGCGTATGTAATCAGCTGTTGAAAATAAACCGGGCTCAATCTTAAAAACTACGCTGCCGCCATATTGGCTACACTGGTCACGTGACGAGCCGAGGCATAGCTTAGGAGCTTTCCGAGGAGTGACCACTCCCACTTATAGAGTCTCCCTGACTGAACCGATAAAACCTACTGGATAGAACCCAAAAGACGTGTATTGTCCATGCGGCACCACCCGACATTGTTTTGGTGTTTTCCCCTGAGTGGCCGCTCTCTGGATTACGCAATTGTTAATTGCTGTGGCCACCAGGGACAACCGAACCGGGACGGTGGCCGCTTGTAGGGACAGCCCCATAAACAACAAATTATCAGGTGTGAAAACAATTAGATTTTCTTGGGTATTGTCACTTTGAACAGTGATACATTGTCGCTTAGGTATTGTTTATCATCTCAGTTCGGTACGCTGGTCATGTTGAGCGTGTTGATGGAGGCATTTCTAGGAATATGTAAATGATCAAATATTGTTATTATGTATCTAGTATGTGTCCAAACATATTGAATGCATTTATATTTATAGGAAAAGACTGAGGGTTTTTCATGTTGTTCAGAATATATGCTAATAATAAGCGTTCAATGATTTGAATACATGAATTAATTCACCTAAACTATATACAAAGTATATATAGAGAGATGATATATATGCCAGGGTAGAGATTGCAAGCGGAGTCTGTACTGGTAGAAACTTATTATATAGAATAACCTATGCAACTGCAATCTCTACCAGTGGAAGCTCCATTCTGATCCTACATATGATTTTTTTTCATATGTGAAACCATAGTTTTGTATTAACAAAATGGTCATGATTAGGACATTATCAATTAATGCAATTTGTATTAAAGTGAGATACATTGATATGGAATTATTTGAATTTCTTTACATTTTTCACATATTAAAATAACATGCATAACAAATGAATATTATTGTTCAGCAAATAAAGTGTTGTTTGCCTACAGAACAATCAGGGTTTCTACCAGTTGAATTGGAAATTGTACTGGTAGAATCGGATCTGACAGGTAGGACCCGATTTCAATCTCTACTAGTAGGATACGGTGTCCTCCCATTTGTGAGAACTCCCAGTTGTGAGAGACACATTAATTAATGGTTCAGTGCACACAGGTGGTGCTTTTCCCATCCCTACGATGAAAGTGGGAACAGCCCTGTTGTTGAACAGCCCTGTTATTGAAGAGTACCCGCAGGAGGCATAGTTCATTAATGAGTTAATTGACACAGAAGACATTGTTCGTTGAAGAGCATTTATTGTTTTCAATAGATACTGAATTACTGAAAAAGATTATCCTGAACTGGTGATATATTCTACTTGTTGAAGGCCTGCCATAATGGTGTGATCGGAAAGAGCAGTCAAAGGTTAATAAATACATTTGGATTAATTATTGTTACAACAGTTATTGCTAGATTTTTCAAACACGTAAATCTGAGTAGGTAAATTAATTTCTCTTTCAAATGATCACGAAGTTACCTACACAAAGTGTTTATTTTTTAAAGCCATTTATCTGAGTAGGTTAATTACTTTATCTTTTAGAGTTTCATTAAGTTACCTCCACAAGATTCAGTTAAATAGCTAATCCATAATTAGCTGGGGTTAATCCATTCTATCAGATAGGGGAGTAAGGTGTGTTTCTTTCCTAAGTACCTACTCCACTGTCTCACAACTGGGAGTCTCACAACTGGAAGTTCTCACAAATGGGAGTAGACCGTAGGATACTGGTAAAGACTGCGAAGTCTCTACTGGTAGAATCTCCGATCAGATCGCAATCTCAACCCTGACAAATATTTATATATATATATAGGACACATATTTCTCCGAGAGGATCTATCTCTGAAACATTTGGCAACAGGGCTCATGTCTAACATGAAATGACTGTAACTTCGTCCAGTGAAACTCATGTTATACAGAACGTGAATAAAAGATGTATAAAAAAAATCACCATATTATTTTTATTTTCATTTCGTCTTGATAAGATGTTAAAATATGCCTTGTAAGATTTGTGCGGCGATCTACTTCTGGGAACGATTATCCCCTCCCACTTGAAGTTGTTTACAGGAGAAAGTAACATCATTTAAATAAAGTCCATATTGAATTATCCTAAAATGGTGTCTAATATTTTTCAATTAAGATAATTCTGGTAGTGAAATAAAAAATTCTGCAAGAAATTTCTGCGGGAAAAAAAAATCTGCCAGAAATTTCTGCGGAAAAAAATAATTCTGCCAGTAATTTCTGCAGAAATGCATTTTCAGAGCCCATTTGTGAGCTTATGAACACGTGCGCGCACTGGCACATGAATTTTTTGAGTTCATCTCCTCGAGATCTTTCCAATGATATAAAATATGTCTTTGTAGCTCGCTTCCTTCTATGTGTCAAGTTAGGACTCGCTGGCCATTCCCAAGTTGTCCCACCCGGCCTTATTCCATCCAACTGAAGGTGGATGAGTGTACAGGATTCCATCCAACTGACCGAGGTGGAGTGTACAGGATTCCATCCAACTGACGGTGGATGAGCGTACAGGATTCCATCTAAATTACCATGGAGGAGTGTACAGGATACCATCCAACTGACCGAGGAGGAGCATGCAGGTTTCCATCCAAATTACCATGGATGAGCGTACAGCATTCCATCCAACTGACGGTAGATGAGCGTACAGGATTCCATCTAACTGACGGTGGTCCAGCATACAGGATTCCATCAAACTGACGGTGGAGGAGTGTACAGGATTCCATCTAACTTACGGTGGAGGAGCGTTCAAGATTCCATCCAACTGACGGTGGAGGAGCGTAGAGGATTCCATCCAACTGAAGGTGGATGAGTGTACAGGATTCCATCCAACTGACCGAGGTGGAGTGTACAGGATTCCATCCAACTGACGGTGGATGAGCGTACAGGATTCCATCTAAATTACCATGGAGGAGTGTACAGGATACCATCCAACTGACCGAGGAGGAGCATACAGGTTTCCATCGAAATTACCATGGATGAGCGTACAGGATTCCATCGAACTGACGGTAGATGAGCGTACAGGATTCCATCCAAATTACCATGGAGGAGTGTACAGGATTTCATCCGACTGACTTGTGATTGAAGAAGTCGAGCAGGCAAGACACAACATGAGTACAAGTCTGAACGAAACCCATCTTTCAAACAAATTTGTTATATGGCCAAACCAATTGCATTGTTCCAATAGAGATTAGAAGTCACCATCAGTGTGTGTCCCATGAAGAGAGCTTCTGCTTGCCCAGTTAAGTGTCTAGTCTGTATGTATCTTTTAGCAGGTTGCAAACACAAATATTTCCACAAATGTTTTGCTATTGTCTGAATGGAGGAATCATGTATTCAAGGCCGTTACTGCATTGTATAATACACGGATGCTAACATCACGCTTGTTGTAATGTTGTCGTCGGTTACAAATTCTGAGATCACCTTTTCTTAGAACTGTTAATATGAAAAGAAAAATACTGCTCAGATACATACCCGTGATATCCGGAATGATACATAAGTTTCTATAGAATGAAAAAATCTAAAAACATTTCCCTACGTCAGAAAATATTCATATTTCAAGCCCTTGTAAATTTCAGCACATGTTACAATTAAAGGAATGTATTGGTATACTTTATAGGGGGCATCTATTGGTATGCTATATGGTCAGATGGTATGTGTTGCTATACTATATGGTCAGGTGGCATGTATTGGTATACTTTATGGTCAGGTGGTATGTATTGGTATACTACATGGTCAGGTGACATGTATTGGTATACTATATGGTCAGGTGGTATGTTTTGGTATGCTATGGTCAGGTGGCATGTATTGGTATACTTTATGGTCAGGTGGCATGTGTTGGTATACTACATGGTCAGGTGGTATGTATTGGTATACTACATGGTCAGGTGGTATGTTTTGGTATGCTATGGTCATGTGGTATGTGTTGGTATGCTATGGTCAGGTGACATGTATTGGTATACTATATGGTCATGTGGTATGTATTGGTATACTATATGGTCAGGTGGCATGTGTTGGTATACTTTATGGTCAGGTGACATGTATTGGTATACTATATGGTCATGTGGTATGTGTTGGTATGCTATGGTCAGGTGACATGTATTGGTATACTATATGGTCATGTGGTATGTATTGGTATACTACATGGTCAGGTGGCATGTATTGGTATGCTATGGTCAGGTGACATGTATTGGTATACTATATGGTCATGTGGTATGTGTTGCTATACTATATGGTCAGGTGGCATGTGTTGGTATACTTTATGGTCAGGTGACATGTATTGGTATACTATATGGTCATGTGGTATGTGTTGGTATGCTATGGTCAGGTGACATGTATTGGTATACTATATGGTCATGTGGTATGTATTGGTATACTACATGGTCAGGTGGCATGTGTTGGTATGCTATGGTCAGGTGACATGTATTGGTATACTATATGGTCATGTGGTATGTATTGGTATACTACATGGTCAGGTGGTATGTTTTGGTATGCTATGGTCAGGTGACATGTATTGGTATACTATATGGTCAGGTGGTATGTTTTGGTATGCTATGGTCAGGTGACATGTATTGGTATACTATATGGTCATGTGGTATGTGTTGCTATACTATATGGTCAGGTGACATGTATTGGTATACTATATGGTCAGGTGGTATGTGTTGCTATACTATATGGTCAGGTGGCATGTATTGGTATACTATATGGTCAGGTGGTATGTTTTGGTATGTTATGGTCAGGTGACATGTATTGGTATACTATATGGTCATGTGGTATGTGTTGCTATACTATATGGTCAGGTGACATGTATTGGTATACTACATGGTCAGGTGGTATGTATTGGTATACTACATGGTCAGGTGACATGTATTGGTATACTATATGGTCATGTGGTATGTGTTGCTATACTATATGGTCAGGCGGCTTGTGTTGGTATACTTTATGGTCAGGTGACATGTATTGGTATACTATATGGTCATGTGGTATGTGTTGCTATACTATATGGTCAGGTGGCATGTGTTGGTATACTACATGGTCAGGTGACATGTATTGGTATACTTTATATAGGTGGTCAGGTGGCATGTGTTGGTATACTACATGGTCAGGTGGTATGTTTTGGTATGCTATGGTCAGGTGACATGTATTGGTATACTATATTGTCAGGTGACATGTATTGGTATACTATATGGTCATGTGGTATGTTTTGGTATGCTATGGTCAGGTGGCATGTATTGGTATACTATATGGTCATGTGGTATGTATTGGTATACTATATGGTCAGTTTGCATGTGTTGGTATACTATATGGTCAGGTGACATGTATTGGTATACTATATGGTCAAGCATTACCTGAGGTATCAAGTTTTCACTTCATGCATGAACAAGGTGCTGTGCGGCAATACACGATGATCATACGTTTTAAAGTGCAGCTTCATATGAAATAACCGTCCAAAGTGAGGAGATATCGGGAAACGTACACAAATCCGGTCATGTTTACGTGTACTTCAGTGGTACACTTTCCGACTTGTGGTTCTTTGCGTTGTGGGAGCGTCGCGTGATGAATACATACGTCCTTCATGATTAAAAGTAAACTAAAGTCTGTTCGAGCATTTGATCCCAAACAATATGCGTCTTGTCTAAACCTAGTCTGAATTCGTTGCCATTCATTAGTAAGTGCGCCTGTAGTTTCACTTCATATCAACACTTCCCCTACCTTACTGCTGAACATATTTGGTATCTGGGTTCTGACCAAAAGGACGGGCTCTCAAAATCTGTGACACCACTTCTAACACCTTATGTACAATGTGTAAACATGTCATCACACATGTAGAGTGGGACATGACAGCCGACACATATCAGGAGAGATCTCATGCATGAAGAGTGGGAAATGACAGCCGAGCGTTTGTAGTGACATGCAACACAACACCTCTCTAAGATTGTCAGCCTGATTGCCATTACGTGGCGGTGGCGTGTTATTGATCGGACACGGACACGGATACGTACTGATCCATGAAAGGTGAGGATCCGCCATCTTGTCCCTTGCGATGAAATTACAGTCAAGCATGTCGGTTTCTTGGCAATGTTGATTTATTTATCGTAGTGGATATCTTGGGAGGGTACTGTAAGTTCGTGTCATTTAAAAAAAGTTACATCTACCACAGTCTTGAACAATCGCCAGCGACTTAAGGGATGGCGTGAATCCCCCTGGGTACCACGCAGGTAGCAGAGGTAATTTACGCCCCATTCGCCCCCAGTTGTCTTAATTTGGTTGCTGGTGAGCTGTAGTCCGTATTATATATTCTGTTACTTTTACACGTTATACTTGTAAGGTTACAGACTAGTTTTAGAAGTGCATATGTAATAATCTAGTTGTTTTCCGACCTATGCTTTTTGTACATACATGTATTAATTATGCCTACGTTTTATTGTACCGATGTGCCTGATGTGACCTTAAATATTAATTCACTCACTCGTTTATAGGACCATAACCTGCGGTGTTTATGACCTATCTGAATTTCCATAAATGTAAAAATAGCTCGCTCTACGTATGAGCACTATGACTCGCTGTGACTACATAGTGCATTCACTTCATCCTCGCATCTCGTCCAGCCTACTAGTGTCGTGAGTGGTCGGTCACTGTGAAGTACTGTAGGAACGGCGAGGTAAGACTGAGTCTCTGATTGTACATGTCGACTCCAGTTACCGACAGACAATGCGTGTTCTGTACTTGAAGCAAGTAGTATCAGGTGTAGGCAGTGATATGCTCTGCTGGCTACTGTTGTACCACTGAGGTAAACGATTTCATGGCATTGTATTCCCAGGCCTACCATACAAACGGTGAACAAATCATCAAAACTGATCTCATATACACCAAAACAGAACAAAAATCACCAAAACTGCAACCATATCCTCTAAACCCGAAACAATACATCTGTAATGGAAGACTAATCGTTTGAAATTGAAACGAAACTCGCGTATCAGCTACAAGAGCGCGCGAGAACGGTCGCCGAGCGTACAAAACGACATTCATAGCATCCCAACACGGCAGTCATATTTCCCGAAACGGCATACAAATCGTCAAAGATGGCGGCGAGGGGAGACGAATAGGCAATGGTACATAATTGTTTTTCGTCACTATGAGTCTAATCTTGAAAATTTGATATCGGGATGTAGTGCATAAACCTCCTATTGTAGTAAGCTTCAAACCTATGTCCATACTTCTCAGTGTCAGGCTTGCAATTCTGCACAATGTGGTCCCTCGTTCGACAGAATAGCATTTCTTGTCAACATGCCGTGCTACAGCTTCTCTTCAGTTTTGTAAATAAAGTATTCATAGCATCACATTCAACATTACTATATTTTAGTGATTTAAAAAGTTTACAAAAACTTTTTGTACATACATGTATTAATTATGCCTACGTTTTATGGGACCGATGTCGCTTAAATATTAATTCACTCACTCGTTTATAGGACCATAACCTGCGGTGTTTATGACCTATCAGAATTTCCATAAATGTAAAAATAGCTCGCTCTACGTATGGGCACTATGACTCGCTGTGACTACATAGTGCATTCACTGCATCCTCGCATCTCGTCCAGCCTACTAGTGTCGTGAGTGGTCGGTCACTGTGAAGTACTGTAGGAACGGCGAGGTAAGACTGAGTCTCTGATTGTACATGTCGACTCCAGTTACCGACAGACAATGCGTGTTCTGTACTTGAAGCAAGTAGTATCAGGTGTAGGCAGTGATATGCTCTGCTGGCTACTGTTGTACCACTGAGGTAAACGATTTCATGGCATTGTATTCCGGGCACGAATACATGATGCGATGAGAGTTGTATCAACCTTGGTAACGTCATCGGAAAAGTGAATATGCCACTCCACATGCTAGTGAAACACATGTTCAGGTCGTACCTATCTAGCTGATGACACTGAAACATCTGCTTGCATTTGTCCTCAACAGAATACTTCTCATAGGGATAGATTTACACACTCATGTATAGTATGTACGTACTTGCACCGTTAAAACACATTCTCAAAAACATGGAGTTAGCCTCTTTAGATATTTCATGCATGCTGAAATCCCATGTAGTAATATATTGCAGTTCAGTTTTCTTTAGTTCTCTTCCTTGTTCTATTCTGTGTCAATCTTATTTCAAGCAGAACGTGACTATCACAGAGAGACAAAATGGAGGCGTCGTACAGCACCCAGACTGGAGAAACTAAGACCCTGGGGGTGGTGGACTTTGTTGTGTTTGCCAGCACACTTTCTGTCATGTTATTTATTGGACTATATTTTGCAATGAAAAGCAAGAAGGATCACGATCCAGCTGAATATCTGGTGGCAGGAAGAAGTATGGGGGTACTTCCGGTATCCTTGTCCTTGGCTGTGACGTTCCTTTCGGCCTTGACCTTGCTAGGACTTCCGGCAGAAATCTACAACTACAACACGATGTTCTGGTGGCTGGCTCTGGGGATGGTGCTGGCAGTGGCGGGAGCTGCCCACGTGTTCAACCCTGTGCTGTACAACATCGGGATCACCAGCGTGTACGAGGTAAACAACCAACGTATGACTGCGTCACAATGGTCATCTGTCATCCTGGAATCGCATGTCCATGTATTCACTCAGGTTTGATTTAAAGTTTGCAATTGTTCCAGTCTATGCCCATAGGCGGCAACACTTACTGAAAAATATATTGGTATGTGTAACAATCTGTTTATGCGCCAAATGTTTAGAACGTGTGGTTATCATCTTAAGTTCCTTCTTATAGAGATTATAGATATTTTTACACATACAATTTTATGAAAATGCAGAATGATAAAGGTAAATATAGAGAGAGTTATATCAACTTATTTGCAACCACGATATTGTAGTGAGAACTCGGAGTCAGTTTAAATGTCACTTTTCATGGCAGTGCCAGTAAGGTGGTGATGGGCATTTACAGTGCGTATCTGCTCATAACAAGATGTCCCCACCACAGTCATTACACATACTACACACGGATCATGACAATTGTATTGGCATCTAATTGGATGGCACGTGGTCTTCCAAGGATAACATGGAGTAATGTTTCTTCACCTGTAGTGCTTGATGTCACGGATGAGAAGAACGGATCATAGCAGTCTCTTAAACAGTTGTGTGATGTTGACATGTCTGTTTTGATCAGAGTATGAAGTGTTGCATGGTTCACTACTTTGTGTCTGTGGTCTGGTGAACCCGTACGTGAGCTACATCAGTATACTGTCTATTAGTAAGTCTGTTTCCTGCAAGGTCCAGACTAGGTTATATCTGAAGCAATTTCAACCTGTAAAACTCTGTCACAGTTCACACATGTCGGCCATAATGTAAAGTTTCATTCAACAGTGTTTACCCGGAAGCTTGAGTTGACAGACTGGTAGTGATTGCCTTACAACGGTTACCGTTTGAGCTGGTTAGAGACATTAACGTGAGAAACACATGAAGACAAGCGCCCCAACTGACACAACGTCACCCACAGACAGTGAAAATAAATGAACGCTGCGGTCGTTTCTAACAACAAACACGCATGAAAACGAAAAATATTGCAGAACGAATTAATGCCGTTATAATGCAAAACAACATTGTACAAGCGTATCTCCAGTGAATATTTCACATGTTTCCCCATCTCTTTGTTATACGTCGGCTATTCACATTCAGCCTCCAGCCAGTTCGTCCAAAAAGGAATCAGATTAAGTTTAGCGTATTATTCAGATTGGCTTTATGGGGTCTTCGCATACTGCTTCATGGCTATATAAAAACATAGTTTTCCGCGCAGAGCCAATTGCTAATGCATCTAACAAATACCACTGTCTATTCATAAGCTCATTGTATTTACATGTAACTTGATGATGGGCAATAGTGCTATGTACAGTTCTCGATGTAAGATTCAGTTTCAGAAACCAGCTGATCACATACATTGTGTTAATAGTTTATCATGAAACCAGCTGACACAGACGACATACACTGTGTTAATAGTTTATCATGAAACCAGCTGACACAGACGACATACATTTTGTTAATAGTTTATCATGAGACACGCTGACACAGACGACATACATTGTGTTAATAGTTTATCATGAAACCAGCTGACACAGACGACATACACTGTGTTAATAGTTTATCATGAAACCAGCTGACATAGACGACATACACTGTGTTAATAGTTTATCATGAAACCAGCTGACACAGACGACATACACTGTGTTAATAGTTTATCATGAAACCAGCTGACACAGACGACATACATTGTGTTAATCGTTTATCATGAAACCAGCTGACACAGACGACATACACTGTGTTAATAGTTTATCATGAAACCAGCTGCCACAGACGACATACATTGTGTTAATAGTTTATCATGAAACCAGCTGACACAGACGACATACACTGTTAATCGTTTATCATGACACCAGCTGACACAGACGACATTCATTGTGTTAATAGTTTATCATGAAACCTGCTGACAAAGACGACATACATTGTGTTAATAGTTTATCATGAAACCAGATGACACAGACGACGTATATTGTGTTAATAGTTTGTCTTGAAACCAGCTGACACAGACGACATGCATTGTGTTAATCGTTTATCATGAAACGAGCTGACACAGACGACATACATTGTGTTAATCGTTTATCATGAAACCAGCTGACACAGACGACATACATTGTGTTAATAGTTTATCATGAAACCAGCTGACACAGACGACATACATTATGTCAATAGTTTATCATGAAACCAGCTGACATAGACAACATACATTGTGTTAATAGTTTATCATGAAACCAGCTGACACTGACGACGTATATTGTGTTAATAGTTTATTATGAAACCAGCTGACATAGACGACATACATTGTGTCAATAGTTTATCATGAAACCAGCTGACATAGACGACATACACTGTGTTAATAGTTTATCATGAAACCAGCTGACATAGACGGCATTCATTGTGTTAATAGTTTATCATGAAACCAGCTGACATAGACGACATACACTGTGTTAATAGTTTATCATGAAACCAGCTGACACAGACGACATACACTGTGTTAATAGTTTATCATGAAACCAGCTGACACAGACAACATACATTGTGTTAATAGTTTATTATGAAACCAGCTGACACAGACGACATACACTGTGTTAATAGTTTATCATGAAACCAGCTGACACAGACGACATACATTGTGTTGATCATTTAGGAATAACCTACAATCAAACAAGGACTTCTATACGGTGATGCTGAGGTGATCATGTATTCATTTATCTTTCCTGTAGGTTCAGAAATATGTTTAGAGTCCAGGTTACAATTGGTCTTCGGCAACTCAATGATTGGACAAACTCTAGCAAAGTAAGATTGAATATGTTTCAGTGACAAAAGAAGCCCAACATTTATAATGTAAACCTGCATGTATGAGTGCGATGTGCATGGTGGTATGTATGGAGCTTTTTATGTACAGGTCTTACATATATATTACTGAAATGATGGCCGAAATTATGAATTAGAAAGCAAACTATCCAAATACATACTGTCTAGGAATATAACATTCTTGTCGTAACAGTCCTCTGTGATAAAGGCACAAATAGGCTCAGACAGTTGTCCTCTATATAATCAGACTTTGGGAACTTGATTATACCCATAATAATAAGAAGAGGAACGAATATAGCCAAGCAGTTTAATATCAGTCGTGTTGTGTATTGACCAGCAAAGATGCTTGACATCTTATAGTAATCGCCTATGTTTTGGCTTTGAGTAATTCTTCTTTACTCATTGAATTATACATTGTCTCGATGTAAATCGTGACTGACGATATGTTGCTGTTATATTGTTACACAATTATAACTGTCATGGCGATGCAACTGCGGCTGCAAAACAATATAAATTCAGCGGGGACGATGGCTTTGATGGATGTGCCCATCTTTTGTCACACAAGGCCGCTCCTTCCGATGTTTGAACCAACAACTCAACTCATTGCTGTCTTGTGTAGTTGTTTGTCATGCATTGTATAACCAACTAAAGAAGTCTGAACTTCCCACTTTTAGTGACCATCTTAGAAACAAATTAGAAAAGATATTGACACGGAAGAAATAACATTGGCTGTTAAAAATATGAAAAATAACAATAGTCCTGGAGTAGTTGGATTTCCAAGAGATTTCTTTAAATAGTTTTGGAGAGAGCTTAAATATTGGATCTATAGATTCATTAAAGATATTTTTAATAAGAATCAAATGTCTTTTACAATGAAAAGAGGTGTCATTACATGTATACCCAAACCAAATAAAAACAGAACCCTTTTAAAAACCTGGAGACCAATAACTTTATTGAATTCACTGTATAGGATAGTAAGTACTTGTATTTCTAATCGTTTAAAAACAACCCTGTACTCTCTTATACATGAAAATCAGACTGGTTTTATACCTGGTAGAAATATTTAGCGAAAACACAAGATTACTGTGTGACATTATGTTTGAAACAAAAAAGAAGAGACATCCCAGGTTTATTAATTTTTATCGATTTTGAAAAGGCATTTGATACTGTCTCTAAAGATTTTATCAACTTGGTATTAAAAAAGTTTGGTTTTGGTCCCCAAAATTAGCTGGATAAATATCCTAACCTATAATACAACTTCTTGTGTTATTCAAAATGGACATCTCTCAGAATCCTTTTCAAATGAACGGGGCTGTAGACAATATCACCATATCGTTTCCTTTTTGTTGCTGAAATCCTTGGATGCATGATAAGACAAAATGAAAATATCAAAGGTATAGTAATTGTTGATACGGAGTATAAATTAGGACAATATGCAGATGATACTGAGTTGTTTTTAGATGGTACAGAAAAATGTCTTTATGCTGCTGTTAATACAATTAATACCTCCTATAACATGTCAGGACTAAAAATAAATATTGATAAGACTAAAGCAATCTGGATTGGTTCAAAAACAGGCTGTGGAGATAAACTATGTCAGGATTTGAATAATGAATGGCGAAAAAATGAATTTGATGTTCTGGGAATTATATTTAATGCCGAACTTAAAGATTTATTGATCATCAACAAGCAACTAAACCACGTCCCATCATTGTGAAACTCGCGCTGTCAGACGATAAGGTCCGCGCTCTGAAATCGATACCAGTCCTCAAGGAGAATGGACTTGGAATTTCCAGCGACTTGACGACACGACAGAGAAAACAGTTAAAAGCCCTTAAGGAAACCGGTAAATTCGGGTACTTGAAAGACGGCAAACTCATAACGGTAGATCGTGAAGATTCCAGTGAATACACACGTAGTCAGATTCAAACACGTCAACGCAAGCGGCAACCGGCGACCGACTCTTCACGTAACAGAAGCAAGACGCCTTCTCGTTCGGCACGCCCATAGGGCAGCAGCCGAGGCCCGGTTATTATTTCACAAGGATCTATCGACAATGACACCGCAAGTACTGACTCCGAGAGTGATCTCGTAACTGACAACACCACTCTCTCCCTTTTGGTATTGTCTGCTAAAGACCGGAATACGAGGGAAAATGTATTCTGTTTTAAAACCTATGTATTCTAATATAAAATCATGTGTGCGGTGTGGTGATGATTTTACAGATTATTTTGATTGTCCGGTCGGATTAAGACAAGGATGTATTTTAAGCCCAATGTTATTTTCATTTTTCATTAATGAATTGTATTACGATATTGCTAATAATGGAAAACATGGTATTCAGATGTTCCCGGATATGATGATAATACTAATATTACTTTTTGCTGATGATGTCATTTTAGTTTCAGACACTATTGTAGGATTACAAAATCAACTTAATATTTTGGGACGTTACACAAAAGAATGGAAGTTATTGGTTACTTACAACAAAACAAATATTGTCATTTTCAGAAGGGGTGGTTCGTTATCCGTAAATGAAAAGTGGGTACCAAATGGGATACATCTTAAAGGTCACATGCAACCAAAAAATCAAACATAATTAAAACACAATTATCACTTATTCATGACATATAATATACATTGCTGGTTATGAAAAACCATAAAGACAAAATTATAAGCGTACAATCGCAAATCAAAAGTGCAATATTTTGTACTTGGGTGTACTTCCCACGAAACGAAGCAGCCGGGATGCCGAACCCAGTCAGAGCGGGTGGGTGTGCACTCAAGTGTAACGGCTGGTTCATTTGCAGATGCCCTCACCGCTCATTGTGTGTGTATATATAGAGATGTTGGGTTTTGTAAATACATGCTAATTTTTTGTGTATAACATTTTGCAAACAACAGACATCATAACATGTCATGTGTACAAGTATCACACCTGCCTGTCTGTGTAATTACATAATGTGACAGAGACCGAACTCGGGCCATAAATCAATGCGTTTTGTTTATGGTGTATAGCCTGATAGGTGTTAAGTTCAAATTGCATTCTGTCAGTGATTGAAATTGTGTATTGAATATTGTCAACGCTAAATAATGGCATTGCTTTTAAGTATCGAACAGAGAAAGTGACTCTGTAAGAAGAACGTGTGGTGAAATAGACAAATGAAATTATATAAACAGTTAAATCGGTAATCTACTGTAATAACATATGATGATAATAACATACTAGTATTCTGTTCTGTTCTGTTGTAATAACATATAAAAAGCTCGCGCCTGTGAAATATCAACAAAACATTAGAAAAATAGCTCTAACCAAAGCCTTCACCGAGTATTGACCGGACAAGCCGCTTCCAAGTTGCGCGAACCTATTTCACTGCGCATGTGCTATGAGCGCAGCCCAGCTGTTGAAACTACTTCAATTCCCCCCAAACGCTGGGGAAAGTTGGTGAATCGTTTGAACTACGATTTCGCGCGGTTTTTTTCATCGCGTTATTTTTCAACTTTATAAGTTGAATTTGCATTTTTGATGATTTGTTTCGGTAAGTCCATACCGAAAGGTATCAGAATCTGCAAAGTTGTGTTTTACGTTGCATGTGACCTTTAAGATTAATAGTCATTATAAATATCTTGGTCTTTTGTTTACCCATACAATGAACTTTTCTAAAAGCATAAAAGATTTAGTGTCAAGAGCAAAGAAAGCCCTATCCAACGTTATGTCTGTTTCATGTAAAATTGGAATTACCTCGCCTAAAATATATATTAAACTCTTTGATTCGCAGATACAACCCATAATGTTATATGGATCTAATATATCGGGTTATTAAAGATATGATTGTTTAGAAATACTTCACCATTTAGCATGTAAAAGATATTTATCCGTTGGATTATCTACACCAAACTGTATCATTTACGGCGAATGTGGAAGACGCCCATTATATATAAATTCTCAGATTAGAAGCTTGAAAATATTGGATAAAACTTATTGGTATGCATGAAAATAGAATTCCCAAGCTAACATATAATATGCTTTTACATTTAGACAACATCAGTAACATTACATGGGCATCCCATGTAAGAATCATTTTGTTCTCTCATGGTTTTGGTTTTATTTGGATGAACCAAACTATTGGAAATCTCAGTCTCTTCTTATATAAATTTGAATACCAAGCTATTGATATGTTCTATCAGAATTGGAATTCTACCCTTCACGACAGCTAAAGGTATGATTGCTACAGGACATTTATAAGTTTACTTCGGCCTGAAAAATAATTGTCTGTTTTATATTCTAAATATTTAAGAAATATTTTTATCAAATTTAGACTTGTTTTGTTAGATTTAATGATAAACAAAGGCAGGAAAATGTCCATAGATAAGTACAGGAGAATTTGTCCGTTATGTAAATCCGCAGTTGAGAATGAAATCCACTTTATGCTAGTCTGTCCATCCTACTCCATTCTAAGAAGCAAATACATTCCACACTCGTTTTTGTCAAAATCACCTGCTCTAGCTTTTTCATCCTTAATGTCTTCTCAAAATGATAATGATATTCTTAATCTGTCATTATTTATCAAACATAGTATGAGACTAAGAAATGTACAATTTAAAACGCAAGAACGGATTTTTACAATAACCTGTCATTTTGTTCTCTCAATTGTATGTATTTTTACTGTATATTATATGTTATATACACATGTATATTTGTATGTGGGCCGAAGGCCTTAAATACACTAAACTATTTGACATGAGACTTTATTTAAGAAAATCATCAATATGCAATCCATGCAATTTTCCTTTACATGATATCATGAAATTTGGTGCTAACTTATATAATATTGCTAATATTCATAATCCAAATTGGAAAGATGTTTTGAATGCATGGAATATGTATTGTACTAACATTACCACAGAGGAAAGCAACATTGATGAAATTTTAGCACAGCCATTATGGTTTAATTATAATTTTAATACCAAAATCATTATATCAGACATTGGACAAATAAAGGACTATTAACCATCAAAGACATGTGTGATGAAGAAGGTTTTGTTTTGTTTAATCTTTGAAAAGTAAATATTAAATATAATGGACAGAATTAGATTATAGATATGTTCTAAATATTTTACCTGAATCATGGAAGTATACAATAACAAATCACATAACTATGACATGAATCTAGATTCTTATCAAATAATTTCATGAAATCATTACATGGGTCAAGATTATTTTATGATATATTGTTATTTAATAATAATAACCCTCGCGTCTGTCATACATGGGAGAAAGTGTTTGATGACACTGATTTTGACTGGCCAATGACTTTCAAGTCTTACAGATAAGACAATAATGATGTAAAACACTTAGATTTCCAATTTAAATTTTTGCATGATATTATCTATACCAAGAAGGAACTTTTAAAAATGAACCTTATCCAAAGTGCCTCATGCAGCTTTTTGTAAGGGAATGTTGTGAAACTAAGAAGTTTTGGAATGATCTTCAAATTTGGATTAACACTCATTTCGTACAAAAAGTTAATTTGACAAATATGTTGGTGTAGTTTGGTTCCTTAAGTAAAACCCCATTATTTAATCATATAATCATTTCAGCAAAAATACATATTTATATCTCTTCTTTGAAAAACAACATTCTAAAATGCAATAACTTTATAAAGACTTTACAAGATATTTTATTCTGTTGAAAGCTTCATTGCCAAAAGGAAGAATGAAATGAAGAAATTTGCAAATAAATGGTATCCATTATTCCGAGTATTCAAACCTGACCTGTGTATGCAGCAGCCGCTTTTGTAAGTCTTGATCAGTTTCCCCTTTTGAAAATTATCTTTGTTTTAGCCATGTAACGATTAATTAGTTAACGTATCTGTAGGTGCACTGATGTAACACTGGGAACATATATTATAGGACGGATATTTGACGCAATATACAACACAATACGTCGGATGTGGCGCAATATACAATACACATTGTATGTGACACAAGACACAGCATGATATGTCAGATGTGACACTATATACAACATATGTTAGATAAGACCTATATACAATATATGTCAGATAGGACACTATGTACAACACGATAGGTCCCACGTGACTCTATATACAACATGGTATGTCGGGTGTTGTGCTATATACAACATGATATGTCAGATGTGGTACTATATACAACATGGTATGTTGGATGTTGCGCTGTATACAACGTGATATATCGGATGTTTTCACAATATACAACATGATATGTCTGTTGTGGCGCATTTTACAACATGATAGGTCAGATGTGATGCAATACACAATAAGATGCGTTGGATGTGACCCCATATACAATATGCTATGTCTGATCTGACGCTATATACAACACTGTTTGAAGACGAAGTTTGAACTCAACGTAGTCCATCGTCGTCTAGTATAATTGTGAACTAGTTTCCCTGTCGACCTGCACGCGTTGACAAGTGGTGGAGAATCCGGGTCTGACGGTCATGCATCAACACAACCTCTTTGATATTTGTTTGGGGTCTATTATCATAGTTATTACATAACTCTCATCCATATTGAATAAGGACAAGCTTATGGATGAACAACGTCTTTATTCAAGTGAACAGCTTGGTCATTGAATCTATTGAGCCAGGTTGGGGTACCTTGCCACGACATTCTAGTTGTCTCTGCAAGGACGAGCTGTGAATTTGCTGACAGACTCTGCAGGGTGACTGAGCGTCTGCTGAGACGAAAGTAGTTAAATGACCTTATATATCCCATTTTCCCGTGGTTTGACTGAAAATGTATGCCTACTTATGGTCATGATTTGGTTTGTGTTTCTCTTATTATTCCAGTCTTTTCACATATATGCCAGACATGCGCAAACCATTTGTACAATCAACTCGATGATATAGTGGGTATGGTTGTTCTCCTACTCTCCACTCAGTACTACAAACAACACAACAGTTATATGGTATGTCATGTGCGGTGCACTCTTGTTTATTTCCACTAAACTCCATCATCATCATCATCATCATCATCATCATCATCATCATCGCCATCAACATTAACTCTACATCATACAAACTCAATCAACATATCATAATGATCATTGTAATATATACAACTTATGACACTGTCATTCGTGTGATATACAAACAGGATCACGTATTATCAGCTCACACCTTATACAAATGCTCGACGTTTTATCTCGTCAGCGCTCACAATATGCCAATACTCACACGTATTATCATGGCTCGTCAGCACATACAATATACATATTCTCACACGTATTATCATGGCTCATCAGCACATACAATATACATATTCTCACACGTATTATCATGGCTCGTCAGCACGCACAATATACATATTCTCACACGTATTATCATGGCTCGTCAGCACATACAATATACATATTCTCACACGTATTATCATGGCTCATCAGCACATACAATATACATATTCTCACACGTATTATCATGGCTCGTCAGCACATACAATATACATATTCTATGGCTCGTCAGCACATATATACATATTCACACGTATTATCATGGCTCGTCAGCACATACAATATACATATTCTCACACGTATTATCATGGCTCGTCAGCACATACAATATACATATTCTCACACGTATTATCATGGCTCGTCAGCACATACAATATACATATTCTCACACGTATTATCATGGCTCGTCAGCACATACAATATACATATTCTCACACGTATTATCATGGCTCGTCAGCACATACAATATACATATTCTCACACGTATTATCATGGCTCGTCAGCACATACAATATACATATTCTCACACGTATTATCATGGCTCGTCAGCACATACAATATGCCATTCTCACACGTATTAACATGGCTCGTTGACACGTACAATATGCCTGTACACAACATCAAACAGTGAAAGCAAAATCACTGAACACAAATGAACACATTTCATTCAGATGATAAAAAACATACCATAAACCGACCACAGGTTAATACTGGACTCGAGCGCACCGCAACTGAGAATGCACTTCGAACTCCCGCCTTTCCTTATAAACCCATAACAGAGCCATCTAGCGGACATTCTTACATCAACAAGTAGTACTTTCCTACGCAAGGAGAAAATAATTTCAATCTTATTCGTTCCTCAAACGAAAGAAATTATATTTCTCCTACTCTCCACTCAGTACTACAAACAACACAACAGTTATATGGTATGTCATGTGCGGTGCACTCTTGAGACCAAAAGAACGGGGCTTAAAGACCCAAAGAAAGAGACACTTTCAATCTGTTTTCTACACTGTCCTTTACATAGCCATCTTTAGCCCCTTCGCTCCTCCACCGTCCATGCCGTTTGAAAAGCCTATCAGGAATTCCCCGATTTGCAGCAACACTCGCCCCACCTGATCTCAAACTGTGCAAACCATAGCATTTAATGTCAGGCACATATGGTTTAAAGGCCTCAATAAACACTTCTCGTAGCCGAGTATATGACATTGATTTGTTATCTGATCTAAAACAATAACTTTCTTTTGTTTTGCACATATTCCTAAACACAAAGGAATCAGAGTCAGCGTTTTTGCAAAATGAAGATATTTCCAAATACCTTTCCAAGCACTTTACAGGACACATTTTTGTATTGGTTCTACCAATAACCAGCCAGGCTCCATCCCGATACACATCTGTTTTTGAACTCTCGATGAAATATAAGCATCATAGAAGATGAGATCGTCATATTTCACATTCAGTAATTCAGAGGAACGTAAGAAACCAGCAAAAGCAAGAAGACACATAGATACAGTTCTCAAATTATATACATCAGGCTCACGCATTTTATCATCAAACATCTTTTCAAGCAATTCTAACGTGATAGGCTCCTTCTTCTTCACAGGTTTCTATAATTTTCGCTTGGCTGCTTCTAATACATTAACAACTAGGGCATTATCAGTAGGAGACGATAGCCCAATAATATTATGAAAGTGCCTAATGCTATAAAAGGCATTTTGCACCGGCGAATAAGATTCTGATCTTTGTATCACGGATAAAAGATATACAGCACTATGCAAGGGACTTAACGGTAACACAGTTGGCATACCGTTAGTAATCGCCCATTCTTTCCATGCACGGAATCCATACTCGTACTTTTTGCACGTGGACGACGCTCTAGCATGAGACAAAAGAACCGGCACATCTCCAGCTAGCTGTCTCACACTCGGGGGTAGCGTCCCTATCTCCTCGGAAAACACGTGCAAAAATACATCTGTAAACACAAAATTCAATATTGAACACAAAGCGCCAACATTTGGAAATTTAAATTGCTCATACCAAACAAACCATTTCCTTGTCTACTCGGCACATATGCCTCTTTACAAGTGGGTAAGTACACAATGTCCTTCACTTGTGAAATGAAACGAACCCCGGGACACAATAAAGGCCAAAAGTTTGCAGAATACCATTGAGGTACTATCAATGTGGCTTTACAGTGGCCTCTAGCCAAATGTTTTAACACCCTGGCCACTAAATACACTGGCGGTACTATCCAGTTATTTCCTTCCGTCCAGCTCATAGTAAATGCATCGACTCCTCGTGAACCCGGATTCCAAAACCTTGAATAAAACCTGGCGACTTTGTTGTTATAATATGAAGCAAAAGGTCTACCTCATATGGGCCCCACATGGAACTAAGGTGTTGAAAAACATAGTCAGCTATACCCCAATCGTCTGTGTCTATGATTTTACTGAGGTAATCAGCTCTCTCGTTCTCAGAGCGAGGTAACCACTGCATTTCTAAGTGAATCTGGCATTCAATACACAAGTGGAATATCTTCAAAGCAATGTTCTGCAAATGCTTCTTCATAGATCCTTTGGATACAATAATGTCAACATTCTTGTTGTCGGTAAACCATTTGACTCTCTGCGATTTCAACTTGGACACAATACTCTGCATAACCATATACACAGCCTTTATCTCTCGATAGGTAGAGCTCGCTTTAGCCTCATCAGGAGACCACTGACCATGTGACTGAACGTCACCAAATTGAACACAGTATCCACCATACCCGACATTACTTGCATCACTATATACAATCCGTGTAACAGTATTCTGCTCTATCAAACACTTCTCAGTATAGTTGCTTATGTTGCTTAACCAAAACTGAAGCTGTTGGATGCTTAGTTCAGAGAGAAGTACACTGTCATTCCATGATACAATATCAACAGTTTGCATGGACAACGACTTCGTCATAAGCTGAGCAACAGATCCGAGCACAATACTCATGCTTATTATCTGCCCCACTACAGAAGCAACTTTTCTAACTGGTACAGTCCCGTTAACCGACAACAGTCCTTCAACACACTGCATAAGTTTGTCCACTTTCCTCTGTGGTATAGACAAAGCCATTGAACGTGTATCAATGATAAGCCCCAACCATTCTAAACATTGGCACGGCTCCCACAGTGATTTTTCTACCTTAGGCACGAAGCCCGAAGAAATGATATCCTGCTTTACAATATTCGCAACATCTGCGGTATTGTATTTAGAGTCTGAGGCAAGGAGGCCATCATCTAAGAAGGTAACGATGTTATAACCCTTACTCCTCCAATGCTTTACTAACTGCCGAATTACCTTTGTAAATACATATGGTGCTGAGGACAACCCAAAAGGTAGTACAAGAAACTTATAAAACTTTCTAACCGTGCCTTCCTTCCATGCAAATCCCAAAAACTGAGTATGATCTTCAAGTACATCTAAATGATGGTAGGCAGAATGAATATCGAATTTAACAATCCAATCATTTTTCTGTATATATAACAAAGCTGTCCTCCAGTCTTCATATTTGACCGATTCCTTCCATATATGTGTATTCACCACCGAGAGATCCAGGATCAATCTCTTTTTACCTGAAGACTGAACGGAAACAGAGGGGGTTTACGACTGTAGGTTTTTGAGAGCATTCAACAACCAAACCTTTTCGTACCAAATCAGCTATAGCCCCCGCTACAAAATCTTTATGCATTATTCCTGACTTATTGTTGTTTAAATCCATATCAGGTGGAGTAGAATAAAGGGAATCTTGTAACCATTTTCTAGAATGTCAAGCACAAAGTTGGAGCAACCTATATTTCTCCAAAATTGTACACTGTCCTTTAATCTATTCTTCACTATGATTTCGGCATGGCCCTGCTCGTATTCAAAATAATCATGAGTCAGCGCGATCTGACCTACTTCATCAAAAACACCATACTTAACTTTGGTGTGCTCACTAGTATTGTCCTCCACTCCCTGAAGTGCGTCCCGCTGTGGATGATTGCTGCTGTCCGCTTGTAAAGGGACAATGACGTCGCCAGTGTTCAAAGCTTCCACACGAGAAACATGCCCCGCTGGAAGAACTCCTCCGAAAGGGCTGATTGACGCTAGGTACAGATTCAGCAGAAGTAACAGCAGCAGAAGCTGCACGACCACCTCGAGGCCTGCTGTAGGGACTCCGTGTGAAACGCGCATTCCTTGCCTAGAATTTCCGAACAGCTTTACTCTCAGCCCTTGAAATTCGCTTGTCGTCGTCTGAGTCAGATGCAAGATCTCGGGAAACATAATTTTTCACAGTTTCCCATCCACCATCAGAAGTGTCGGCAATCCTTATCAGTTTATTACGCTGCTGAATACGTAGTACTTCTGTATCTACCAGATCTGAGGCGTAATCCAACTTATTGTATTCAAGAGCAAACTTAATCTGCTCCAAGCTATCCAAAGTCTCAGAATTGAAACTATGTTGAATTTTATTACCTTCTTTTTTCCAAACTATGTCCTTAGCAGCCTTCAACTTCGTGAGTTCTTTAGACGTCTTTAGAAATTCGCCACGAAAACTCTCCAATCTATTTTCCACAGACTTAGCAATTTCTGCTTTAGATTGGTCCAACTTCAACCAAATCTCGTCTAGCTTGTCAGAGATAGGTTTGTTCTGATCCATATTATAACTGATAGGTTAATACTAGACTCGAGCGCACCGCAACTGAGAATGCACTTCGAACTCCCGCCTTTCCTTATAAACCCATAACAGAGCCATCTAGCGGACATTCTTACATCAACAAGTAGTACTTTCCTACGCAAGGAGAAAATAATTTCAATCTTATTCGTTCCTCAACCGCAAGAAATTATATTGTACACATTACAAGTATTTAGATGATTATAATATATATCATGGTCTACACATTACAGGTATTTAGATGATTATAATAGATATTATTGTCTACACATACCAGGTATTAAGTTGATTATAATAGATATCATGGTCTACACATTATAGGTATTTACGTGATTATAATAGATATCATTGTCTACACATACCAGGTATTTAGATGATTATAATAGATATCATGGTCTACACATTACAGATATTTAGATGATTATAATAGATATCATTGTCTACACATTACAGGTATTTAGATGATTATAATAGATATCATTGTCTACACATTACAGGTATTTAAATGATTGTAATATATATCATTGTTTACACATTACAGGTATTTAGATGATTATAATATATATAATTGTCTACACATTACA
The DNA here is from genome assembly GCF_003918875.1 of Haliotis rubra. Lineage (NCBI taxonomy): Eukaryota > Metazoa > Mollusca > Gastropoda > Lepetellida > Haliotidae > Haliotis > Haliotis rubra. The sequence continues at coordinate 56,768 of NW_025766903.1, forward strand.
GGTATTTACATGAATATAATACATATCATTGTCTACACATACCAGGTATTTAGATGATTGTAATAGATATCATTGTTTACACATTACAGGTATTTAGATGATTGTAATATATATCATTGTTTACACATTACAGGTATTTAGATGATTATAATATATATTATTGTCTACACATTACAGGTATTTACATGAATATGATACATATCATTGTCTACACATACCAGGTATTTAGATGATTATAATAAATATCATGGTCTACACATTAGAGGTATTTAGATGATTATAATAGATATCATTGTCTACAGATTACAGGTATTTAGATGAGTATAATAGATATTATTGTCTACACATACCAGGTATTAAGATGATTATAATAGATATCATGATCTACACATTACAGGTATTTACGTGATTATAATAGATATCATTATCTACACATACCAGGTATTTAGATGATTATAATAGATATCATGGTCTACACATTACAGATATTTAGATGATTATAATAGATATCATTGTCTACACATTACAGGTATTTATATGTTGATAATAGATATCATTGTCTACACATTATATGTATTTACATGATAATAATAGATATCATTGTCTACACATTACAGGTATTTAGATGATTATAATAGATATAATTGTCTACACATTACAGGTATTTAGATGATTATAATAGATATCATTGTTTACACATACCAGGTATTAAGATGATTATAATAGATATCATTGTCTACACATACCAAGTTTAGATGATTATAATAGATATCATTGTCTACACATACCAGGTATTTAGATGATTATAATAAATATCATGGTCTACACATTACAGGTATTTAGATGATTATAATAGATATCATGGTCTATACATACCAGGTATTTAGATGATTATAATAGATATCATTGTCTACACATACCAGGTATTTAGATGATTATAATAGATATCATTGTCTACACATACCAGGTATATAGATGATTATAATAGATATTATTGTCTACAAATACCAGGTAGGTACAAAAATTATAGCACAAATGTGCTGCGTTTTCGCACTGCAACTATGGTAAATTCTTCACCTTTTGGTCATCTTGCCATAACCTCTTCACATAAATTGCAACAACAAATGTATTCTTATAGCCTACGGATTATCTACCACCCATGTCCTTGTTTTATAATATTTACATGTACCACAAATGCATAAATTATGTACCCATTATAAAAAAAAAATTAAAAAAATTATAGTCTATGCATACACATTTGAATTCATGTCCTCGGGACTCGTCAGGCGAAACCTTTTTATCATGTTGTACATACCATGGTTACTGGATATGGGAAACCCGCATTTAAATAGATTAGATTACATCGTATCAATAGCAATTATATACACAATTTCACACACTATGTTGTGTATTTATCTTTCATCAGTGTTACGTGTTGATTCCAAAGCTGAAAGTTTAAACGTTAATAGAAACTGTGATGTGAAACCTGCACACAACCAATCAGTAGTTCAGTATATCCACATGACGTTTCTCATTCAGTATATCCACATAACATTTCTCCTTCATTATATCCACATGACATTTCTCTTTCAGTATACCCACATGACATTCGTCTTACAGTATCCAAACAGGATATTTCTCCTTCATTACATCCACATGACATTTCTCTTTCAGTATATCCACGTGACATTTCTCCTTCGTTACATCCACATGACATTTCTCTTTCAGTATATCCACGTGACATTTCTCCTTCATTATATCCACATCGAATTTCTCTTTCAGTATATCCACATGGCATTTCTTCTTCATTATATCCACATGACATTTCTCTTTCATTATATCCACCTGATATTTCTCCTTCAGTATATCCATATGACATTTATCTTTCAGTATATCCACATGACATTTCTCTTTCAGTATATCCACATGACATTTTTCTTTCAGTATATCCACATGACATTAATCTTTCAGTATATCCACATGACGTTTCTCATTCAGTATATCCACATGACATTTCTCCTTCATTATATCCACATGACACTTCTCTTTCAGTATACCCACGTGACATTTCTCTTTCAGTATACCCACATGACATTCGTCTTACAGTATCCAAACAGGATATTTCTCCTTCATTACATCCACATGACATTTCTCTTTCAGTATATCCACGTGACATTTCTCCTTCATTACATCTACATGACATTTCTCTTTCAGTATATCCACGTGACATTTCTCCTTCATTATATCCACATCGAATTTCTCTTTCAGTATATCCACATGGCATTTCTTCTTCATTATATCCACATGACATTTCTCTTTCATTATATCCACCTGATATTTCTCCTTCAGTATATCCATATGACATTTATCTTTCAGTATATCCACATGACATTTCTCTTTCAGTATATCCACATGACATTTTTCTTTCAGTATATCCACGTGACATTTCTCTTTCAGTATATCCACATGACATTTCTCTTTCAGTATATCCACATGACATTTCTCCTTCATTACATCCACATGACATTTCTATTTCAGTATATCCACGTGACATTTCTCCTTCATTACATCCACATGACATTTCTCTTTCAGTATATCCACGTGACATTTCTCCTTCATTATATCCACATCGAATTTCTCTTTCAGTATATCCACATGGCATTTCTTCTTCATTATATCCACATGACATTTCTCTTTCATTATATCCACCTGATATTTCTCCTTCAGTATATCCATATGACATTTATCTTTCAGTATATCCACGTGACATTCCTCTTTCAGTATATCCACATGACATTTCTCTTTCAGTATATCCACATGACATTTTTCCTTCAGTATATCCACACGGCATTTCTCTTTCAGTATATCCACATGACATTTCTCTTTCAGTATATCCACATGACATTTATCTTTCAGTATATCCACATGACATTTATCTTTCAGTATATCCACATGAGATACGGGAGAAGTGTCAGAGTGTTGGTATCATTCAGCTGGGTAATCCAAACGGTGAGTTAGTGAGGTTGGTGACGAATCCAAACGGCTTGTTGGTTAGGCTGGTGACGAATCCAAACACTTAGTTACGTGAAAAAAATCGATCACCAGTGGTGAGGTAAGCATGTAGATTCTTACATCGTTATCAAGCTAAATCCAGTTTTAACTTGATAACGATGTAAGAATCTACATCAAAACGTCGCTCTATGCAATAAATAAGAAGTTGTCATCCATAGAGCTGTATGTTTCATGTTTGAGTCACCAACTTCTAGAATGCCCATCAAACAGTTAGTTAGGTTGGTTATGAATCCAAGCAGTGATTGAGAGAGGTTGGAATTGATTACGTGTGCAAACATTGAGTTAATTGTTTGGCTATGAAGGCAAACAGTGTGTTAGTGAAATTTGTTACGAATCCAAATGGTTGGAGATGTCAAAACTTTATGGATGATCAACATTTTCATTTTCACAATGGCGACGTTTCAGTCTAGATTATTATACCGTTGTCAAGCATATGGGGGAAGGATGGGGTGCACCAGTTTATATACAAGATAAGATAAAGAGAATAATAACAAGGGTGTGGTAACAAATCGTCAAAGTAAGTTACATGATGAGCTACAATAACATGACATGAGCTGAGATAGCATAAATGAGATGAGCGGGATTACCATGATAACTAGTGAATGTGAGTTAATTAAGCAGAAGCCAAGGTCAAGTGGATTAATTAATGGGAAACCAGTGGTGAGGTAAGCAGGTAAATAAGAAGCCATCTGAAGTGGTTTGTTTGGATTAATTATTTGTGGATTAGGTGGTTGTAAGCTGATGGGATGAAATAGTGTAATCATGTTTGTTGTTTGTAAGTGTTTTGACAGTGTACCAGTTGATGATGTGTTCCGAAATGGCTGATTTGGTGTCTGCATTGTCGGTGGATGTCTTGTGTTCTTTGGTGCGTATGTTGAGTGGTCTGGATGTTTCACCAATGTTGTTGCTGCCACAGTCGCAGCTGATGTTGTAGACCTCACCTTTAGGCTGTTGTTGTTTTGTAGTGTGTTTCATACCGTTTGCCTTAATGATAGTTTTGAGAGGTTTGGCCGTGGAGAAGTAAGTGTCTAATGCTGCTTAAGCGACTGATGTGGTGTGAAGTTTTGCCGATGGAGGGTAGTGAGATGCGAATGGGAGCGGAGTCGGGCTTGCTAGTGGTAGGTTTAGGTGCTGGGTTGAGGGCGGAGTGAATGACGCGGTTAACAAGTTTAGTGGGATAGTTGTTAAGTTGAGTGAAGACATGTCGGAGGTGTTTAAGTTCACGTTCAGGGGTGACAGAGGACAGGTTGAGCGGGTGAGAGTGGTTGGTTAGTTCAGTTGGTTATGAATCCACCAAACAGTGAGCTAGTCAGACACAGCTGTCATGGTTTTGCTTCGTCAACACCACTAACGTCAGCTGCAGCTCGTTAACAATACTTGTCTCTGTTGTTCTCTTTGTTTTAACACAAATGAATACTGACGTTGATCTGTTTTCAGATGTCCTACATGGGAACCGTGCTGTATGCTCCTTCGCTTGCACTGAAAACAGGTTTGTGCTTCCGAAACCCGAACCATAACGAAATACATAGTATGTGATGAAACAGTCCGTGTAATTAAGCCTTGATGATGCTTTACTGTTCATCGAAATGAATGTTAATTGCCTTGTGATTTAGCTGATAAAACGATACTTTTACAGTAAGCGGCATGGAACTCTGGGTGTCCATTGTGACGGTGGGATGTCTGGTCACTCTGTATACATCACTGGTGAGTGTACAGTAATGCATGCCTTGAACACTGGTGAGTGTACAGTAATGCATACCTTGAACACTGGTGAGTGTACAGTAATGCACACCTTGAACACAGGTGAGTGTTTAGTAATGCATGCCTTGAACACAGGTGAGTGTACAGTAATTCTTGCCTTGGACATACATGTGAGAACACAAATGAATGCAGTCGACACGGGTGAGAAAATCGAAATAGATGCATTTGGCACAACTGAATGCACACACATATATACATAGGTCAGTGTAAGTGCACAAATACACGCCAGTAGTACAACTGAATGCGCACAAATTCACGCCCCAGTACAATCGAATGCACACAGATCATTCCAGGGTGACAAGTGAGTGCACAACGCTATATATCTTTGATGTGAATGCTGTGTTCTGATTGGCGGATCAGCAACACTGACTTTGAGCTTGTTAAGATAATATAAGAACATACAGGATTTCTATTTTGGGGGCTGTTGGCTTCCTTATTTATTGTTAAACAATGTTGTGATTGGATGAAGACGCTTCCTATTAAGATTTAGTCTAAATACTTAAGTGTTTTAAGAAAAGGTTGTTGTCGATGATATATTGCTATCTGACGTAAGTAATTGTATGCAGGTTATTATATTTATATGGTATTGAAATTGAATATACTTCCACTCAGTTGTGAACTGTCCCTGTGATTACTTTCCGCATCTTATTCAATACAGTACTACCGTTAATCATTCTATTTGTTGGTGTCACATTGAGGGTATGCATATTGATTTCACCTCATGGTTTGAACAACATAACAGACAACATTGTCATGAGATAGACGGCCTGTTGTTGGCAGAACATGGTCAATATCCCTGACTCTCCCATCACTAACATGTGGATGCTGGTACGTAATGGTTGACCGAGTAGTGGAAACAACAACATGGAAAATGACAGCCCTGAAGAGTCTGAAGAAACCCTCAGATTCAGGGTGTTATGCAGCTGGTAGCTGCGAGTTTTTTTATTCTTCTTGCCAATCTTGCACGCCAAAGTAAGGCATGTTGTCATACATCTGACATGAAATCAGAGCCCTGATCGAACTGATCGAACAGTCCCGAGCAAACCAGACTGAAGAACTTTACTAAAGCCATGATGATAACCTAAGCTGTAGAATGTTGTAAATAAATATGGTAGGCTTCTGAGGATTGATTGAATTAATGTTATCCCAACACAATGAATGGTAGCCCTGCTGAAAGCTAAAAAAGCTGGTGCAATTATACAAGCTAGTATTGTTGACGTGACTGAGGTTTTGATTGTCTCAAATCGAGGTAGGTGCTGATGATTAATCCAATGAAAGGTAGTCTACCTCCACAATACACGAGGTCTTCACGATATGCTATTCCTGTAACATCACAGCTATTGCTGTTACAGCTATTGCTAATGCTGTAACATCACAGCTATTGCTGTAACATCACAGCTATTGCTGTAACATCTCTGCTATTGCTGTAACATCACGGCTATTGCTGTAACATGACTGCTATTGCTGTAACATCACAGCTATTGCTGTAACATGACTGCTATTGCTGGAACATCACAGCTATTGCTGTAACATCTCTGCTATTGCTGGAACATCACAGCTATTGCTGTAACATCTCTGATATTGCTGTAGCATGACTGCTATTGCTGTAACATCACGGCTATTGCTGTAACATGACTTCTATTGCTGTAACATCTCTGCTTTTGCCGTAACATCCCTGATACTGCTGTAACATGACTGCTATTGCTGTAACATCTCTGCTATTGCTGTAACATCACAGCTATTGCTGTAACATGACTGCTATTGCTGTAACATCACAGCTATTGCTGTAACATGACTGCTATTGCTGTAACATCACAGCTATTGCTGTAACATCACAGCTATTGCTGTAACATCTCTGCTATTGCTGTAACATGACTGCTATTGCTGTAACATCACTGCTATTGCTGGAACATCTCTGCTATTGCTGTAACATCACAGCTATTGCTGTAACATGACTGCTATTGCTGTAACATCTCTGCTATTGCTGTAACATGGCTGCTATTGCTGTAACATCACTGCTATTGCTGTAACATCACAGCTATTGCTGTAACATCACAGCTATTGCTGTAACATGACTGCTATTGCTGTAACGTCTCTGCTATTGCTGTAACATGACTGCTATTGCTGTAACATCTCTGCTATTGCTGTAACATCACAGCTATTGCTGTAACATGACTGCTATTGCTGTAACATCACAGCTATTGCTGTAACATAGCAGCTATTGCTGTAACATGACTGCTATTGCTGTAACATCTCTGCTATTCCTGTAACATCACAGCTATTGCTGTAACATGACTGCTATTGCTGTAACATCACTGCTATTGCTGTAACATCACTGCTATTGCTGGAACATCACTGCTATTGCTGTAACATCACAGCTATTGCTGTAACATGACTGCTATTGCTGTAACATCTCTGCTATTGCTGTAACATAACAGCTATTGCTGTAACATCTCTGCTATTGCTGTAACATAACAGCTATTGCTGTAACATGACTGCTATTGCTGTAACATCACAGCTATTGCTGTAACATGACTGCTATTGCTGGAACATCACTGCTTTTGCCGTAACATCTCTGCTATTCCTGTAACATCCCTGATATTGCTGTAACATCTCTGCTATTGCTGTAACATCTCTGCTATTGCTGTAACATATCTCCTATTGCTGTTACATCTTTGCTATTGCTGTAACATCTCTGCTATTGCTGTAACATCACTGCTATTGCTGTAACATGACTGCTATTGCTGTAACATCTCTGCTATTGCTGTAACATAACAGCTATTGCTGTAACATGACTGCTATTGCTGGAACATCACTGCTTTTGCCGTAACATCTCTGCTATTCCTGTAACATCCCTGATATTGCTGTAACATCACTGCTATTGCTGTAACATCACAGCTATTGCTGTAACATCTCTGCTATTGCTGGAACATCACGGCTATTGCTGTAACATGACTGCTATTGCTGGAACATCACCTGCTATTGCTGTAACATCTCTGCTATTGCTGGAACATCACTGCTATTGCTGTAACATCTCTGCTATTGCTGTAACATCACCGCTATTTCTGTAACATCCCTGCTATTGCTGTAACATCTCTGCTTATTGCTGTAACATCACTGCTATTGCTGTTACATCTCTGCTATTGCTGTAACATCTCTGCTATTGCTGTAACATCTCTGCTATTGTTGTAACATCTCTGCTATTGCTGTAACATCTCTGCTATTTGCTGTAACATAACAGCTATTGCTGTAACATGACTGCTATTGCTGGAACATCACTGCTATTGCCGTAAACATCTCTGCTATTCCTGTAACATCCCTGATATTGCTGTAACATCACTGCTATTGCTGTAACATCACAGCTATTGTTGTAACATCTGCTATTGCTGGAACATCACGGCTATTGCTGTAACATGACTGCTATTGCTGGAACATCACTGCTTTTGCTGTAACATCTCTGCTATTGCTGGAACATCACTGCTATTGCTGTAACATCTCTGCTATTGCTGTAACATCTCAGCTATTGCTGTAACATCCCTACTATTGCTGTAACATCACTGCTATTGCTGTAACATCTCTGCTATTGCTGTAACATCTCTGCTATTGCTGTAACATCTCTGCTATTGTTGTAACATCTCTGCTATTGCTGTAACATCTCTGCTATCCCTGTAACATCTCTGCTATTGCTGTAACATCTCTTGCTATCCCTGTAACATCACTGCTATTGCTGTAACTTCTCTTGCTATCCCTGTTACATCTCTGCTATTGCTGTAACATCTCTTGCTATCCCTGTAACATCACTGCTATTGCTGTAACATGACTGCTATTGCTGGAACATCACTGCTATTGCTGTAACATCTCTGCTATTCCTGTAACATCTCTGCTATTGCTGTAACATCTCTGCTATTGCTGTAACATCTCTGCTATTGCTGTAACATCTCTGCTATTGCTGTAACATATCTCCTATTGCTGTTACATCTTTGCTATTGCTGTAACATCTCTGCTATTGCTGTAACATCTCAGCTATTGCTGTAACAGCTATGGTGATTTCACTGTGATTTGTATGTGTCATGTGGTATTAAAGTTCCATCAAATCATGACATATCTCACATTTTAGACTACCACATGTTATTTACATCCCTCTTCAGGGGGGCATGAAGGCTGTTCTGTGGACGGACAGTTTCCAGGCAGTTCTCATCCTCGTGGGCCTTCTGTCGGTCTTTATACAAGGATGTATCACCATCGGGGGATTTGGACGGGCTTGGGACATTGCAAGCGAAAACTCCAGAATCTACTTTCATGAGTAAGAACAACGCTATACGGGTCACTTTGCTTATTTGTGGTTTCATCTTGACAGCTTTGAAAATGAAAAAGGAGAGCAGTGTTGCTGTTTCTGATCAACAATATGTACCGTATATGACCGTCTATAAGACGACCCCATGGATAAGACGACCCCCAAACTTGACCCTTAAAATCAGTGTCAAAATGGTATGTTTCGTGCATAAGTCGATCCTCCGCGATGGGGTCCTAATCGCGGCAAACACAGACCACAGACAACTGGCAGTTACCAATAATTTTTAACTTTGGTCCACATTATTCAAAGAATTCACAATCATATATATTGCGTCTACTCACGGATCGAAACGAAGTGTAGTTGACAGAAAATGCATAATATATTTTGCTTCTCTAAATATCATATTTATTGTAGCAACAAACTGGCTTGCTTATTTTACCCCATTCAACAATCACGAACTGATTACCGCCTCGTTTTCCATTGACTGCTAGTTTACAGTAACATCGGTAAAAATGTGTGAATTTAAATGGCTTCCGTATTATACCCCATTCCATGTGCGTACAACTTCTGCTTACCACGTTCATGAGGGTCCGTGTAACCTTAGTGTTGATTATATATATTTTACATAAAAACTGTAATTAAAATTACATAATGCTAGGATATATTTCTTTGGGTTAAATAATAGTATTTTGTATTATATTTTACTGACGACTGCGTCAGAATTCGTCCCGTTGTATTATTGTGCATGTTTGAACTTGTTCGCCGGGAAACGTGTGCACAGCTGATTGCTATTTCCGGCTCAAATACACACGGTAATCTTAATCTTAATTAATTTATAGAGCAAAAACTGTAAATTATATATTTGTGGCCTCGTATGAGTACCACAACTGATTGTCTGGACCTTGAACGTTGTGTTCCCATCTGACAAGAATACACAGTGCGCACGTGGCCAACTGTAACGTGTTATATTTTGGATAACGCTTACTTAATAAAGTGCAAATTCAAGTGCATCTTAGGATTAAGCCCATCTGGGATTTGAAACGACACCTAATGCAGCCCATATCAGGATGGTGATGAAAGATAACTAGACATTCAACCGACATGAAATACATCAAAATCCCCGTCTTTGACAAGGACGGGCAGGTGAGAGTCCCGATAACGTACAACTACCACACGATCAGAGACCTTGACAAGTCAGGTCAGATCTTCAGCCTCTCCCTGCTTCATGTGCCATGACTGTAGGAGCCATGACATGCTGGGCGACTATACACGTCATTACATGCTGCACACGAGGACTAGGCGACTATACTCGTCATGACATACTGCACCCGAGGACTGGACAACTATACTCGCCATGACATGCTGCACCCGAGGACTAGGCGACTATTCTCGTCATGACATGCTGGGCGACTATACACGTCATGACATGCTGCACCCGAGGACTGGGCGACTATACACGTCATTACATGCTGCACACGAGGACTAGGCGACTTTACTCGTCATGACATGCTGCACCCGAGGACTGGGCGACTATACTCGTCATGACATATTGCGCCCGAGGACTGGTCGACTATACTCGTCATGACATGCTGCACCCGAGGATTAGACGACTATACTCGTCATGACATACTGCACCCGAGGACTAGACGACTATACTCGTCATGACATACTGCACCCGAGGACTAGACGACTATACTCGTCATGACATACTGCACCCGAGGAATGGACGACTATACTTGTCATGACATGCTGCACCCGAGGACTGGGCGACTATACTCGTCATGACATGCTGGACGACTATACTCGTCATGACATGCTGCACCCGAGGACTGGACGACTATACTCGTCATGACATGCTGCACTCGAGGACTAGGCGACTATACTCGTCATGCCATTCTGCAACCAAGGACTGGGCGACTATACTCGTCATGACATGCTGCACCCGAAGACTGGGCGACTATACTCGTCAGGACATACTGCACCCGAGGACTGGGAGACTATACTCGTCATGACATACTGTACCCGAGGACTGAACGTCCATACTCGTCATGACATGCTGCACCCGAGGACTGGGCGACTATACTCGTCATGACATGCTGGACGACTATACTCGTCTTCACATGCTGGACGACTATACTCGTCATGACATGCTGCACCCGAGGACTGGACGACTATACTCGTCATGACATGTTGCACCCGAGGACTGGGCGACTATACTCGTCATGTAATGCTGCCCCCAAGGACTGGGCGACTATACTCGTCATGACATGCTGCACCCGAGGACTGGACGACTATACTCGTCATGACATGCTGCACCCGAGGACTGGACGACTATACTCGTCACGACATACTGCACCCGAGGACTGGACGACTATACTCGTCATGACATACTGCACCCGAGGACTGGGCGACTATATTCTTCATGACATACTGCACCCGAGGACTGGGCGGGTTAATAAGAAATGTGTATTAAATAGAATAGGATGTGAAATATATAAACAGCAAATCAATGTTACAATTGTTTCATGAAATGAACTAAGTTTTCAAATCAATACAAAATAGTGCACAGTATTTACACGATAGTGTGGCAGGAAAAAATTCGAGAACAGCACAGCTGCAATGGCTACAATTACCAAACAGCGCCAACAGTTGCAACGTCAGTGAGCATGATGTTCACGTAACACCAACAGTGGTCACACTACCACACATTACTAGGCTTGTTATCGATGGTGAAAAGCTCCTCAGACTACTGCTCTACTGTCATGTAAAGATGATCAAGGCTTCATATACCATTATTGTTTTCTTGAAACTCGATGACATGCTGGTTCAGGTTGTGCTGAATGGATCTATGCTCCTCTAGAAGTTTCAAAATTCGTGAATCAGATGCTTGAATATCTCAGAATATGTTAAAACAATCTTGACTCCCCTCCGTGAACAGTTTCAGCGTGGACCCGAGAACCCGTGCCTCCTTCTGGTCCGTGGTTGTTGGGGGCGGGATAATGTGGATGTCCTACTACTCCGTCAGCCAGAGTCAGGTGCAGCGGTTCCTCGCCTGCCGAACGCTCAGGAAGGCCCAAATGTAAGTCCATGAAATGACAGTTGGTCGTCAATCAAGTCAGCATATGTTTTGCGTGAAGCGTTGGTTATGTTCTGTAAATACACACGTAATTTGTATTAATTCATGCCAACTTACAGGTTAATCGAAACTGGTTTAGTCAGAGAGACTGAAGAGTCGCGATACATGATCATTTGCCTGAAACTAAACTGTGACTTATGAAATAAGATAATATACTCTGAAGGCTGAATGCAATGTTGTATATCCATGCAAAGAAGACATTTTCCGTTTGTCCTCCTAATCGTATTCATTTTCCCCACCTACAGCGTATGATCACGCCGGTTCGAAAAATCGTTAGGTACGAGACAAAATCGATGTTTTACACTGTTACCACCCTTTCACACACCCTGCAACAAGCACCAACACATGCTCTGTCTTCCAGAGCCATGTGGTTCAGCGGGGTCCAGCTGGTCGTCATTGTCAGTCTGTGTTGCCTGGTTGGGGTGGTTCTCTTCGCCTTCTACAAGGACTGTCATCCCCTCCACTACAATCTCATCAGCAACACGGACGAGGTGAGTAGATTCAGATACATTACAGCAGAATGTTACCAGTTTGTGGATGGAGTGACCGGGTGTGATAGTCTGTATACTTCCATGACGAATTCACGTTGACCTGACCAGCATTTACAAGTATAGCCTGGTGACCTGTCTTCAAAACAAAACATTCAAGTATATCCTGATGACCTGTCTTCAAGACCAATATAAACAAGCATAACCTGACGTCATGTCTTCAAAACATTGCATACACGTATGGCCTGATTTCCTGTCTACGGAAACAGAATAAACAAGTATAGCCTAATGACTTGTTCTCAAGACCAATATATGCAAGAATACCCTAAAGACCCGTCCATCTCGAAGACCCCTCTACCTGACGAAGACAACATATGAAAATCCGGTTTCCGAAAACTCTACCAGTATTATGTTTTGCAGTTACTTCCTCTGTTTGTGATGGACATCTTGGGGCATCTGCCGGGTCTACCTGGAATCTTCCTGTCCTGTATCTTCAGTGGCAGTCTCAGGTACAACAATATCATTTGTGTATATACAATATACAATGACAGCCTCAGGTGCAACAATATCATATGTGTATATACAATATACAATGACAGCCTCAGGTACAACAATATCATTTGTGTATATACAATATACAATGACAGTCTGTTACCTCCAGTCATCACTTCCAGCACTCTCTCACCAGGTTTTAACATAACATACAATGTAGTCTGACAACTTCTACCTGAAGCCTACTGTTACCTCCTGTTACCTCCAGTCATCACTTCCAGCACTCTCTCACCAGGTGTTAACATAACATACAATGTAGTCTGACAACTTCTCCCTGGCGTCTACTGTTACCACCTGTTACCTCCAGTCATCACTTTCAGCACTCTCTCTCCAGGTGTTAACATAACATACAATGTAGGCTGACAACTTCTCCCTGAAGTCTACTGTTACCTCCAGTCATCACTTCCAGCACTCTCTCACCAGGTGTTAACATAATATACAATGTAGTCTGACAACTTCTCCCTGAAGCCTACTGTTACTTCCAGTCATCACTTCCAGCACTCTCTCACCAGGTGTTAACATAATATACAAAGTAGTCTGACAACATGTACCTGAAGCCTACTGTTACCTCCAGTCATCACTTCCAGCACTCTCTCACCAGGTGTTAACATAATATACAATGTAGTGTGACAACATCTACCTGAAGTCTACTGCTACCACCTGTTACCTCCAGTCATCACTTCCAGCACTCTCTCTCCAGGTGTTAACATAACATACAATGTAGTCTGACAACTTCTACCTGAAGCCTACTGTTACCACCCGTTACCTCCAGTCATCACTTCCAGCACTCTCTCACCAGGTGTTAACATAATATACAATGTAGTCTGACAACATCTACCTGAAGTCTACTGTTACCACCTGTTACCTCCAGTCATCACTTCCAGCACTCTCTCACCAGGTGTTAACATAATATACAATGTAGTCTGACAACTTCTCCCTGAAGTCTACTGTTACCACCCGTTACCTCCAGTCATCACTTCCAGCACTCTCTCACCAGGTGTTAACATAATATACAATGTAGTCTGACAACATCTACCTGAAGTCTACTATTACCACCTGTTACCTCCAGTCATCACTTCCAGCACTCTCTCTCCAGGTGTTAACATAATATACAATGTAGTCTGACAACTTCTTCCTGAAGTCTACTGTTACCACCTGTTACCTCAAGTCATCACTTCCAGCACTCTCTCACCATGTGTTAACATAACATACAATGTAGTCTGACAACTTCTCCCTGAAGCCTACTGTTACCTCCAGTCATCACTTCCAGCACTCTCTCACCAGGTGTTAACATAATATAGAAAGTAGTCTGACAACATCTACCTGAAGCCTACTGTTACCTCCAGTCATCACTTCCAGCACTCTCTCACCAGGTGTTAACATAATATACAATGTAGTCTGACAACATCTACCTGAAGTCTACTGCTACCACCTGTTACCTCCAGTCATCACTTCCAGCACTCTCTCTCCAGGTGTTAACATAATATACAATGTTGTCTGACAACTTCTCCCTGAAGTTTACTGTTACCAGCAGTAATCACTTCCAGCACTCTCTCTCCAGGTGTTAACATAATATAGAAAGTAGTCTGACAACATCTACCTGAAGCCTACTGTTACCTCCAGTCATCACTTCCAGCACTCTCTCACCAGGTGTTAACATAATATACAATGTAGTCTGACAACATCTACCTGAAGTCTACTGCTACCACCTGTTACCTCCAGTCATCACTTCCAGCACTCTCTCTCCAGGTGTTAACATAACATACAATGTAGTCTGACAACTTCTACCTGAAGACTACTGTTACCACCCGTTACCTCCAGTCATCACTTCCAGCACTCTCTCACCAGGTGTTAACATAATATACAATGTAGTCTGACAACATCTACCTGAAGTCTACTACTGTTACAACCTGTTACCTCCAGTAATCACTTCCAGCACTCTCTCACCATGTGTTAACATAACATACAATGTAGTCTGACAACTTCTCCCTGAAGCCTACTGTTACCTCCAGTCATCACTTCCAGCACTCTCTCTCCAGGTGTTAACATAACATACAATGTAGTCTGACAACTTCTACCTGAAGTCTACGGTTACCACCCGTTACCTCCAGTCATCACTTCCAGCACTCTCTCTCCAGGTGTTAACATAATATACAATGTAGTCTGACAACTTCTTCCTGAAGTCTACTGTTACCACCTGTTACCTCCAGTCATCACTTCCAGCACTCTCTCACCAGGTGTTAACATAACATACAATGTAGTCTGACAACTTCTCCCCCTGAAGCCTACTGTTACCTCCAGTCATCACTTCCATCACTCTCTCACCAGGTGTTAACATAACATACAATGTAGTCTGACAACTTCTCCCTGAAGCCTGTTACCACTGTTACCTCCAGTCATCACTTCCAGCACTCTCTCACCAGGTGTTAACATAATATACAATGTTGTCTGACAACTTCTCCCTGAAGTTTACTGTTACCATCAGTAATCACTTCCAGCACTCTCTCTCCAGGTGTTAACATAACATACAATGTAGTCTGACAACTTCTCCCTGAAGCCTACTGTTACCTCCAGACATCACTTCCAGCACTCTCTCACCAGGTGTTAACATAATATACAATGTAGTCTGACAACATCTACCTGAAGTCTACTGCTACCACCTGTTACCTCCAGTCATCACTTCCAGCACTCTCTCTCCAGGTGTTAACATAACATACAATGTAGTCTGACAACTTCTACCTGAAGTCTACTGTTACCACCCGTTACCTCCAGTCATCACTTCCAGCACTCTCTCTCCAGGTGTTAACATAATATACAATGTAGTCTGACAACTTCTTCCTGAAGTCTACTGTTACCACCTGTTACCTCCAGTCATCACTTCCAGCACTCTCTCACCATGTGTTAACATAACATACAATGTAGTCTGACAACTTCTCCCTGAAGCCTACTGTTACCTCCAGTCATCACTTCCAGCACTCTCTCACCAGGTGTTAACATAACATACAATGTAGTCTGACAACTTCTCCCTGAAGCCTACTGTTACCTCCAGTCATCACTTCCAGCACTCTCTCACCAGGTGTTAACATAATATACAATGTTGTCTGACAACTTCTCCCTGAAGTTTACTGTTACCATCAGTAATCACTTCCAGCACTCTCTCTCCAGGTGTTAACATAACATACAATGTAGTCTGACAACTTCTCCCTGAAGCCTACTGTTACCTCCAGACATCACTTCCAGCACTCTCTCACCAGGTGTTAACATAATATACAATGTAGTCTGACAACATCTACCTGAAGTCTACTGCTACCACCTGTTACCTCCAGTCATCACTTCCAGCACTCTCTCTCCAGGTGTTAACATAACATACAATGTAGTCTGACAACTTCTACCTGAAGTCTACTGTTACCACCCGTTACCTCCAGTCATCACTTCCAGCACTCTCTCACCAGGTGTTAACATAATATACAATGTAGTCTGACAACATCTACCTGAAGTCTACTGTTACCACCTGTTACCTCCAGTCATCACTTCCAGCCTCTCTCACCAGGTGTTAACATAATATACAATGTAGTCTGACAACTTCTCTCCCTGAAGTCTACTGTTCCCACCTGTTACCTCCAGTCATCACTTCCAGCACTCTCTCGCCAGGTGTTAACATAATATACAATGTAGTCTGACAACTTCTCCTGAAGTCTACTGTTACCACCTGTTACCTCCAGTCATCACTTCCAGCACTCTCTCACCAGGTGTTAACATAACATACAATGTAGTCTTACAACTTCTCCCTGTAGTCTACTGTTACCACCTGTTACCTCCAGTCATCACTTCCAGCACTCTCTCACCAGGTGTTAACATAACATACAATGTAGTCTGACAACTTCTCCCTGAAGTCTACTGTTACCACCTGTCATCACTTCCAGCACTCTCTCACCAGGTGTTAACATAACATACAATGTAGTCTGACAACATCTACCTGAAGTCTACTGTTACCACCTGTTACCTCCAGTCATCACTTCCAGCACTCTCTCACCAGGTGTTAACATAATATACAATGTAGTCTGACAACTTCTCCCTGAAGTCTACTGTTACCACCTGTTACCTCCAGTCATCACTTCCAGCACTCTCTCACCAGGTGTTAACATAACATACAATGTAGTCTGACAACTTCTCCTGAAGCCTACTGTTACCTCCAGTCATCACTTCCAGCACTCTCTCACCAGGTGTTAACATAACATACAATGTAGTCTGACAACTTCACCTGAAGTCTTACCACCACCTCCAGTCATCACTTCCAGCACTCTCTCACCAGGTGTTAACATAACATACAATGTAGTCTGACAACTTCTCCTGAAACTGTTACCTCAGTCATCACTTCCAGCACTCTCTCTCCAGGTGTTAACATAACATACAATGTAGTCTGACAACTTCTCCCTGAAGTCTACTGTTACCTCCAGTCATCACTTCCAGCACTCTCTCACCAGGTGTTAACATAACATACAATGTAGTCTGACAACTTCTCCCTGAAGCCTACTGTTACCTCCAGTCATCACTTCCAGCACTCTCTCACCAGGTGTTAACATAATATACAATGTTGTCTGACAACTTCTCCCTGAAGTGTTACCACTGTTACCATCAGTAATCACTTCCAGCACTCTCTCTCCAGGTGTTAACATAACATACAATGTAGTCTGACAACTTCTCCCTGAAGCCTACTGTTACCTCCAGACATCACTTCCAGCACTCTCTCACCAGGTGTTAACATAATATACAATGTAGTCTGACAACATCTACCTGAAGTCTACTGCTACCACCTGTTACCTCCAGTCATCACTTCCAGCACTCTCTCTCCAGGTGTTAACATAACATACAATGTAGTCTGACAACTTCTACCTGAAGTCTACTGTTACCACCCGTTACCTCCAGTCATCACTTCCAGCACTCTCTCACCAGGTGTTAACATAATATACAATGTAGTCTGACAACATCTACCTGAAGTCTACTGTTACCACCTGTTACCTCCAGTCATCACTTCCAGCCCTCTCTCACCAGGTGTTAACATAATATACAATGTAGTCTGACAACTTCTCCCTGAAGTCTACTGTTCCCACCTGTTACCTCCAGTCATCACTTCCAGCACTCTCTCGCCAGGTGTTAACATAATATACAATGTAGTCTGACAACTTCTCCCTGAAGTCTACTGTTACCACCTGTTACCTCCAGTCATCACTTCCAGCACTCTCTCACCAGGTGTTAACATAATATACAATGTAGTCTTACAACTTCTCCCTGTAGTCTACTGTTACCACCCGTTACCTCCAGTCATCACTTCCAGCACTCTCTCTCCAGGTGTTAACATAACATACAATGTAGTCTTACAACTTCTCCCTGTAGTCTACTGTTACCTCCAGTCATCACTTCCAGCACTCTCTCACCAGGTGTTAACATAACATACAATGTAGTCTGACAACATCTACCTGAAGTCTACTGTTACCACCTGTTACCTCCAGTCATCACTTCCAGCACTCTCTCACCAGGTGTTAACATAATATACAATGTAGTCTGACAACTTCTCCCTGAAGTCTACTGTTACCACCCGTTACCTCCAGTCATCACTTCCAGCACTCTCTCACCAGGTGTTAACATAATATACAATGTAGTCTGACAACATCTACCTGAAGTCTACTATTACCACCTGTTACCTCCAGTCATCACTTCCAGCACTCTCTCTCCAGGTGTTAACATAATATACAATGTAGTCTGACAACTTCTTCCTGAAGTCTACTGTTACCACCTGTTACCTCAAGTCATCACTTCCAGCACTCTCTCACCATGTGTTAACATAACATACAATGTAGTCTGACAACTTCTCCCTGAAGCCTACTGTTACCTCCAGTCATCACTTCCAGCACTCTCTCACCAGGTGTTAACATAATATAGAAAGTAGTTTGACAACATCTACCTGAAGCCTACTGTTACCTCCAGTCATCACTTCCAGCACTCTCTCACCAGGTGTTAACATAATATACAATGTAGTGTGACAACATCTACCTGAAGTCTACTGCTACCACCTGTTACCTCCAGTCATCACTTCCAGCACTCTCTCTCCAGGTGTTAACATAACATACAATGTAGTCTGACAACTTCTACCTGAAGCCTACTGTTACCACCCGTTACCTCCAGTCATCACTTCCAGCACTCTCTCACCAGGTGTTAACATAACATACAATGTAGTCTGACAACTCCTCCCTGAAGCCTACTGTTACCACCTGTTACCTCCAGTCATCACTTCCAGCACTCTCTCACCAGGTGTTAACATAATATACAATGTTGTCTGACAACTTCTCCCTGAAGTTTACTGTTACCATCAGTAATCACTTCCAGCACTCTCTCTCCAGGTGTTAACATAACATGCAATGTAGTCTGACAACTTCTCCCTGAAGCCTACTGTTACCTCCAGACATCACTTCCAGCACTCTCTCACCAGGTGTTAACATAATATACAATGTAGTCTGACAACATCTACCTGAAGTCTACTGCTACCACCTGTTACCTCCAGTCATCACTTCCAGCACTCTCTCTCCAGGTGTTAACATAACATACAATGTAGTCTGACAACTTCTACCTGAAGTCTACTGTTACCACCTGTTACCTCCAGTCATCACTTCCAGCACTCTCTCACCAGGTGTTAACATAATATACAATGTAGTCTGACAACATCTACCTGAAGTCTACTGTTACCACCTGTTACCTCCAGTAATCACTTCCAGCACTCTCTCACCATGTGTTAACATAACATACAATGTAGTCTGACAACTTCTCCCTGAAGCCTACTGTTACCTCCAGTCATCACTTCCAGCACTCTCTCTCCAGGTGTTAACATAACATACAATGTAGTCTGACAACTTCTACCTGAAGTCTACTGTTACCACCTGTTACCTCCAGTCATCACTTCCAGCTCTCTCTCCAGGTGTTAACATAATATACAATGTAGTCTGACAACTTCTTCCTGAAGTCTACTGTTACCACCTGTTACCTCCAGTCATCACTTCCAGCACTCTCTCACCAGGTGTTAACATAACATACAATGTAGTCTGACAACTTCTCCCTGAAGCCTACTGTTACCTCCAGTCATCACTTCCATCACTCTCTCACCAGGTGTTAACATAACATACAATGTAGTCTGACAACTTCTCCCTGAAGTCTACTGTTACCTCCAGTCATCACTTCCAGCACTCTCTCACCAGGTGTTAACATAACATACAATGTAGTCTGACAACTTCTCCCTGAAGTCTACTGTTACCTCCCAGGTGTTACATAGTCATCACTTCCAGCAGCTCTCTCACCAGGTGTTAACATAATATACAATGTAGTCTGACAACATCTACCTGAAGTCTACTGCTACCACCTGTTACCTCCAGTCATCACTTCCAGCACTCTCTCTCCAGGTGTTAACATAACATACAATGTAGTCTGACAACTTCTCCCTGAAGTCTACTGTTACCACCTGTTACCTCCAGTCATCACTTCCAGCACTCTCTCACCAGGTGTTAACATAATATACAATGTAGTCTGACAACATCTACCTGAAGTCTACTGTTACCACCTGTTACCTCCAGTCATCACTTCCAGCCCTCTCTCACCAGGTGTTAACATAATATACAATGTAGTCTGACAACTTCTCCCTGAAGTCTACCTGTTCCCACCTGTTACCTCCAGTCATCACTTCCAGCACTCTCTCGCCAGGTGTTAACATAATATACAATGTAGTCTGACAACTTCTCCCTGAAGTCTACTGTTACCACCTGTTACCTCCAGTCATCACTTCCAGCACTCTCTCTCCAGGTGTTAACATAATATACAATGTAGTCTGACAACTTCTCCCTGTAGTCTACTGTTACCACCTGTTACCTCCAGTCATCACTTCCAGCACTCTCTCTCCAGGTGTTAACATAACATACAATGTAGTCTGACAGCTTCTCCCTGTAGTCTACTGTTACCTGTTACCTCCAGTCATCACTTCCCAGCACACTCTCTCACCAGGTGTTAACATAACATACAATGTAGTCTGACAACTTCTCCCCTGCTAGTCTACTGTTGCCTCCAGTCATCACTTCCAGCACTCTCTCTCCAGGTGTTAACATAGCATACAATGTAGTCTGACAACTTCTCCTGAAGTCTGCACTTTTCTACTGTTACCTCCAGTCATCACTTCCAGCACTCTCTCACCAGGTGTTAACATAACATACAATGTAGTCTGACAGCTTCTCCCTGTAGTCTACTGTTACCTCCAGTCATCACTTCCAGCACTCTCTCACCAGGTGTTAACATAACATACAATGTAGTCTGACAACTTCTCCCTGCAGTCTACTGTTGCCTCCAGTCATCACTTCCAGCACTCTCTCACCAGGTGTTAACATGACATACAATGTAGTCTGACAACTTCTCCCTGCAGTCTACTGTTGCCTCCAGTCATCACTTCCAGCACTCTCTCACCAGGTGTTAACATAACATACAATGTAGTCTGACAACTTCTCCCTGCAGTCTACTGTTGCCTCCAGTCATCACTTCCAGCACTCTCTCACCAGGTGTTAACATGACATACAATGTAGTCTGACAACTTCTCCCTGCAGTCTACTGTTGCCTCCAGTCATCACTTCCAGCACTCTCTCACCAGGTGTTAACATAACATACAATGTAGTCTGACAACTTCTCCCTGACGTTTACCGTTTACGTCCAGTCATCACTTCCAGCACTCTCTCACTAGGTGTTAACATAACATACAATGTAGTCTGACAACTTCTCCCTGAAGTCTATTCTTACCTCCAGTCATCACTTCCAGCACTCTCTCGCCAGGTGTTAACATAATATACAATGTAGTCTGACAACTTCTTCCTGAAGTCTACTGTTACCACCTGTTACCTCGAGTCATCACTTCCAGCACTCTCTCGCCAGGTGTTAACATAACATACAATGTAGTCTGACAACATCTACCTGAAGCCTACTGTTACCACCCGTTACCTCCAATCATCACTTCCAGCACTCTCTCACCAGGTGTTAACATAATATACAATGTAGTCTGACAACATCTACCTGAAGTCTACTGCTACCACCTGTTACCTCCAGTCATCACTTCCAGCACTCTCTCTCCAGGTGTTAACATAACATACAATGTAGTCTGACAACTTCTACCTGAAGTCTACTGTTACCACCCGTTACCTCCAGTCATCACTTCCAGCACTCTCTCACCAGGTGTTAACATAATATACAATGTAGTCTGACAAGTTCTCCCTGAAGTCTACTGTTACCACCTGTTACCTCCAGTAATCACTTCCAGCACTCTCTCTCCAGGTGTTAACATAATATACAATGTAGTCTGACAACTTCTTCCTGAAGTCTACTGTTACCACCTGTTACCTCAAGTCATCACTTCCAGCACTCTCTCACCAGGTGTTAACATAACATACAATGTAGTCTGACAACTTCTCCCTGAAGTCTACTGTTACCACCCGTTACCTCCAGTCATCACTTCCAGCACTCTCTCACCAGGTGTTAACATAACATACAATGTAGTCTGACAACTTCTCCCTGAAGTCTCACTGTTACCACCTGTTACCTCCAGTCATCACTTCCAGCACTCTCTCACCAGGTGTTAACATAATATACAATGTTGTCTGACAACTTCTCCCTGAAGTCTACTGTTACCACCTGTTATCAGTCATCACTTCCAGCACTCTCTCTCCAGGTGTTAACATAACATACAATGTAGTCTGACAACTTCTCCCCTGAAGTCTACTACCACCTGTTACCTCCAGACATCACTTCCAGCACTCTCACCAGGTGTTAACATAATATAGAATGTAGTCTGACAACATCTCGCCTGAAGTCTACTGTTACCACCTGTTACCTCCAGTCATCACTTCCAGCACTCTCTCCAGGTGTTAACATAACATACAATGTAGTCTGACAACTTCTACCTGAAGTCTACTGTTACCACCTGTTACCTCCAGTCATCACTTCCAGCACTCTCTCACCAGGTGTTAACATAACATACAATGTAGTCTGACAACTTCTACCTGAAGTCTACTGTTACCACCTGTTACCTCCAGTCATCACTTCCAGCACTCTCTCACCAGGTGTTAACATAACATACAATGTAGTCTGACAACTTCTCCCTGTAGTCTACTGTTACCACCTGTTACCTCCAGTCATCACTTCCAGCACTCTCTCACCAGGTGTTAACATAACATACAATGTAGTCTGACAACTTCTCCCTGTAGTCTACTGTTACCACCTGTTACCTCCAGTCATCACTTCCAGCACTCTCTCACCAGGTGTTAACATAACATACAATGTAGTCTGACAACTTCTCCTGAAGTCTACTGTTACCACCTGTTACCTCCAGTCATCACTTCCAGCACTCTCTCACCAGGTGTTAACATAACATACAATGTAGTCTGACAACTTCTCCCTGTCTAGTACCACTGTTGCCTCCAGTCATCACTTCCAGCACTCTCTCACCAGGTGTTAACATAACATACAATGTAGTCTGACAACTTCTCCCTGAAGTCTATACCTGTTACCTCCAGTCATCACTTCCAGCACTCTCTCACCAGGTGTTAACATAATATACAATGTAGTCTGACAACTTCTCCTGAAGTCTACTGTTACCACCTGTTACCTCCAGTCATCACTTCCAGCACTCTCACCAGGTGTTAACATAATATACAATGTAGTCTGACAACTTCTCCCTGAAGTCTACTGTTACCACCTGTTACCTCCAGTCATCACTTCCAGCACTCTCTCACCAGGTGTTAACATAACATACAATGTAGTCTGACAACTTCTCCCTGAAGTCTACTGTTACCACCTGTTACCTCCAGTCATCACTTCCAGCACTCTCTCACCAGGTGTTAACATAACATACAATGTAGTCTGACAACTTCTCCCTGAAGTCTACTGTTACCTCCAGTCATCACTTCCAGCACTCTCTCACCAGGTGTTAACATAACATACAATGTAGTCTGACAACTTCTCCTGAAGTCTACTGTTACCTCCAGTCATCACTTCCAGCACTCTCTCACCAGGTGTTAACATAACATACAATGTAGTCTGACAACTTCTCCCTGAAGTCTACTGTTACCTCCAGTCATCACTTCCAGCACTCTCTCACCAGGTGTTAACATAACATACAATGTAGTCTGACAACTTCTCACCTGAAGTCTACTGTTACCACCTGTTACCTCCAGTCATCACTTCCAGCACTCTCTCTCCAGGTGTTAACATAACATACAATGTAGTCTGACAACTTCTACCTGAAGTCTACTGTTACCACCTGTTACCTCCAGTCATCACTTCCAGCACTCTCTCACCAGGTGTTAACATAATATACAATGTAGTCTGACAACCTCTCCTGAAGTCTACTGTTTCCCACCTGTTACCTCCAGTCATCACTTCCAGCACTCTCTCACCAGGTGTTAACATAACATACAATGTAGTCTGACAACTTCTCCCTGAAGTCTACTGTTACCACCTGTTACCTCCAGTCATCACTTCCAGCACTCTCTCACCAGGTGTTAACATAATATACAATGTAGTCTGACAACTTCTCCCTGTAGTCTACTGTTACCACCCGTTACCTCCAGTCATCACTTCCAGCACTCTCTCTCCAGGTGTTAACATAACATACAATGTAGTCTGACAGCTTCTCCCTGTAGTCTACTGTTACCTCCAGTCATCACTTCCAGCACTCTCTCACCAGGTGTTAACATAACATACAATGTAGTCTGACAACTTCTCCCTGAAGTCTACTGTTACCTCCAGTCAAGACTTCCAGCCCTCTCTCACCAGGTGTTAACATAACATACAATGTAGTCTGACAACTTCTCCCTGCAGTCTACTGTTACCACCTGTTGCCTCCAGTCATCACTTCCAGCACTCTCTCTCCAGGTGTTAACATAGCATACAATGTAGTCTGACAACTTCTCCCTGACGTTTACCGTTTACGTCCAGTCATCACTTCCAGCACTCTCTCACTAGGTGTTAACATAACATACAATGTAGTCTGACAACTTCTCCCTGAAGTCTACTGTTACCACCTGTTACCCAGTCATCACTTCCAGCACTCTCTCACCAGGTGTTAACATAACATACAATGTAGTCTGACAACTTCTCCCTGAAGTCTACTGTTACCACCTGTTACCTCCAGTCATCACTTCCAGCACTCTCTCACCAGGTGTTAACATAACATACAATGTAGTCTGACAACTTCTCCCTGAAGTCTACTGTTACCACCTGTTACCTCCAGTCATCACTTCCAGCACTCTCTCACCAGGTGTTAACATAACATACAATGTAGTCTGACAACTTCTCCCTGAAGTCTACTGTTACCACCTGTTACCTCCAGTCATCACTTCCAGCACTCTCTCACCAGGTGTTAACATAACATACAATGTAGTCTGACAACTTCTACCTGAAGTCTACTGTTACCACCTGTTACCTCCAGTCATCACTTCCAGCACTCTCTCACCAGGTGTTAACATAACATACAATGTAGTCTGACAACTTCTCCCTGAAGTCTACTGTTACCACCTGTTACCTCCAGTCATCACTTCCAGCACTCTCTCACCAGGTGTTAACATAACATACAATGTAGTCTGACAACTTCTACCTGAAGTCTACTGTTACCTCCAGTCATCACTTCCAGCACTCTCTCACCAGGTGTTAACATAACATACAATGTAGTCTGACAACTTCTCCCTGAAGTCTACTGTTACCACCTGTTACCTCCAGTCATCACTTCCAGCACTCTCACCAGGTGTTAACATAACATACAATGTAGTCTGACAACTTCTCCCTTGAAGTCTACTGTTACCACCTGTTACCTCCAGTCATCACTTCCAGCACTCTCACCAGGTGTTAACATAACATACAATGTAGTCTGACAACTTCTCCTTGAAGTCTACTGTTACCACCTGTTACCTCCAGTCATCACTTCCAGCACTCTCTCACCAGGTGTTAACATAACATACAATGTAGTCTGACAACTTCTACTGTGACCAGTCTTCTGTTACCTCCAGTCATCACTTCCAGCACTCTCTCACCAGGTGTTAACATAACATACAATGTAGTCTGACAACTTCTCCCTGAAGTCTACTGTTACCACCTGTTACCTCCAGTCATCACTTCCAGCACTCTCTCACCAGGTGTTAACATAACATACAATGTAGTCTGACAACTTCTACCTGAAGTCTACTGTGTTACCTGTTACCTCCAGTCATCACTTCCAGCACTCTCTCACCAGGTGTTAACATAACCTACAATGTAGTCTGACAACTTCTCCCTGAAGTCTACTGTTACCACCTGTTACCTCCAGTCATCACTTCCAGCACTCTCTCACCAGGTGTTAACATAACATACAATGTAGTCTGACAACTTCTCCCTGAAGTCTACTGTTACCACCTGTTACCTCCAGTCATCACTTCCAGCACTCTCTCATCCGGGATGAATGCTGTGTCGGCGGTGGTGCTACAGGACTACATCCGACCTTTCTGCAGCTGTAACATCAACAACTTCACAGCAACTGTCATTACCAAGGCGACAAGTAGGTGCTAAAGGCAGGCCTGTTTAGGACAGAGATGAGGAAAGCCATTTTGGTGTGAATCAAATAATTATTCACGCAGGAAGTGTCTGTTAAAATCGCTTTGTTATGGAAGATTGGTACATTGTGCTGAACCCCTGTTGATGCCTGGAGCAATTACACGAGCAGAGGTCACGTGCGTAAAAACACAGCGAGACATACATAAACATGCACAACAAACGACATGTGCTGTGTTCACATCGTGCTTATGATTCTTGTGAACATGAGCACCTAGTACCAAACTAGACTCCACGTGAAACCTTACGTCCATGGTGCAGACACTATATAGACACATAGAATAATGAATAGCATGGCTGCAGGGTTCCTAGCAGGGTTCCTTGTGTACTCAAGTCATAGTTGCCACCAAACAGATCCCTCTGACGGATTTAGCCAACTCCGTGCAAGACAGTTTTGTGTTAAATATTTCGTATTCTGCTTTTGTGTAAAACGTAGTATATTTTGTGTGACATGTATGATGTTATGTGTAACAAGTATTGCGTTGTGTGTCACATGTATCATGTTATACATCGGTGATGGTGTCCTGTTAGGAATAATTCCATGACACCAGTTAGTGACGATGCCTGTTCTTGTAAGAATGGTATGACCTCAGTCACTGAAAATGTCTGTGTATTGTGTTGTGGCACATGTACTATGTTGTGTCATTTTTATTACGTTATGTCACACGTAACTCTCTGTTGTGGAGAACTGCGTTTGTAAACATAGAATATTCGCGTGCGTTTATGTTTTCAAACAAACGAACATTCGCACAAACGCAATGTACTTCCCGGAAGATTTGATTGCGTGAAACACGTGGAGCTGAACCTGCACGCGGTTTCCCGATAGCAGTTTTCAACAAATTTGATAGAACTTCGGACATTAGCGGTCGTGCTTTTGACGAACTGACCAATAATAGTTTTGCGTTATAGTAATGAATAGAGTACTATCTGTATACATATGTGCAAAACAAAATAGTGTATTATCTGTATACAAATGTACAAAACAAAACAGAATTAAAGTTGAAATAGATTAGTCGCAGTTTTGAAATATTTATTCATAGAACACTGCGTAACAAAATGGTAGCAGAGCGTGGTTGTGTAGCTTCTATTGTTGCCTTATCTGGGTATATGGGTACAGTCTTCATACCATCGTACTTGTGTTTTTGTGTGGACACTTATTAAGGTAAGTTGAAATTAAGTCCGTGTTTACAACAGAAGCGTTGGTAGTGAAACGATGATGCGGTTTGATTAGTTCATGGTTAGTTGGTTAGTTGCATACACTGAACATGTCACAAACAGGAACAAAACAGATTGATAATGGCTGCCCTGACCATGCGAGGGACCAGATAAAAGGTAGATCTTAAACGCAAAAGGCTATATAGCCAAATCTGCATTTTACTAAAAGCAACGAATAGACTTGAAAAACTTATTGATGAACAGAATGGGGTGGTGGCTCGGACGGAAATGAGAAATGCAATTGACCGACAGTTAATGATCGTCAGCTTCCAGGCTATCAGAAGAGTATGGAACATGGCGTGGCTGAAACATTCCAAACGATAGGAGATAAAAAGAAATAACATGATTAAAAGTTTCGAAAGACGAGGTCACCCAAATCGACGTAATTAGAATGGAGTGCAAGAACGAGCTCAAGAGTGTTTGAGAGCTAGGTCCGATGCGAGAGGCTCATTTAGCAGTGTGGTAGAACTGGAGTATCTAGATTGACCAGGACTGTAAAGCAGGTTGAAAAAAAGAAAAGTATATTCCTGTTGTCACTTCTCACATAGAACAATTGGAACCACATGTTGAGCCATTCGTTGATGCTAACTCAGGTCAGAGGGAACAGATCAGTGCAAGTGATTTAGGTCACATGACTAGGAGTCAAAACCCTACACAAACGCATGTAGGGGCATGCAGCATCCGCCGATATTGTAGCAGATTCGAGAGTAGGTTACAATTTGGGAAATGATATGTGGAAACAATTGAGACGCGTTTCCATCTCTACTTTTCGGGTGATGCCAAATCATATGAAGGTTTTAAAGCGGCATGGCCTGTGTAATAACAATGCTCCAGCTACAGCTGAGTACAAGCTTTTACAGTTACGTCAGTACATCACAGGGGACGCAATGAAAGTCATACAAGACTTTGGGTCATAGTGCGGCTGCATGTGAGGTAGCACTGGATAGATTAGAAAGGAAGTATGGTGGCTTAAAGACGCCAAATTACGTTGCAGTTGGAGGAAGTGTCAAACTTTAGGCCAATTCGTCCTGGCAATGTGCAAAAGGATATTGAGGAATTATGCAGACATGCTGGACATAGTTGTCATAAATCTCAGAGATACTGACAGACTAGAAGAGAGTTAGGCAGTGGAGCATTATACAATCAGCTACTGAAGAAAATGACAAGAATCCATGTTAACTGAAGCTATCACAGATGGGTCTTTGATCCGAGAACGCCAAGAGTCAGTTGAAACATTGCGTGAGTGGGTGTTGCAAGAGGCTGAATTTAGTGTTATGGCATCAGAAACATTATGGTCTACCGCGAGAAGGAAAGACTACAGCTAGAGGTCAGAACAAATCCAGGTTCCGTTCTTTGGTGATGGCCAGACTGACATGAGTGCTCAGTGTGCTCTCTGTAAAAGCTGCCATCACATTTGGAAGTGTAAACAGTTCAAATTGATGAGTGTTCCCGGATAGATGGGAAACTGCTAAACATTTAAACCTTTAGCTTCAGATGTCTGGCACTAACCACCGTGCTAACAGTTGTAACCGTAGAATCACATGGAATAGATAGCCGCAACTGCATCACACAATGGGAGTTTCTTCACTCAACAAAGATGTGATGTTATTGGAAACTAAAACTAATAAGCAGCACGACAGTCAGTGTCCATCAGGAAGTTACTATGTCCTCATCTGAATCCAGCAAGTCAACGTTGGTGTCATTGAGGACAGTGCCAGTAGTACTTAAGAATGGGAACAAAAGAATTGTTGTTAATGCACTATTGGATGATGCCAGTACACAGACTTATATCAATAGGGATGCAGCCTTAGAATTAGGGTTTATCTGGTCCAGCGCCAGAAAGTTTCTGTTAATGTCCTCAATGGGCAACATGAAATGCTAGACACCATGACAGTTCAGGTTGGCTTAGAGAGTTTGGATGGGTCGGGTCAATACTACACTATCTGCCTTAACAACAACTAGGGTTACTGGACGGATGCAAGTTGTTGATTGGCGGAAGTTTGCAGGTAGGTAGAAACATCTTGAAAACATTGAGTTTCCCAAGGTTAAAGTCTCCTCATATCATAGATCTCCTCATTGGCATGGATTATCTTGAACTACATAGGTCCTATCAGGATATCACTGGCCAAGAGGTACGGATCCAATAGCACGACTGACTCCATTAGGATGGACCTGTGTTGGGAGGATACAAGAAGGATTAAGTGATGGCTGTCACAATTCAGGTACATACTTCTCTAACAGTAGGGAGAATTGAATTGGTACAATGTTACAGAAACTCTGGGACATTGATGAAGTTCCATCTTTGACATCAACCCTTACCAAGGATGATGAATGTGTCATAGCATCAGTGAGAAAAACAGTTAAGTTTGAAATGGCAGATATCAAATTGGCATTCCTTTGGAAGGGAAAGTGTAGGTCCTTACCAGACAACTGGGACATAGCTTACAAACGTCTCTGTAGCACAGAGAAGAAGTTATCCAAAGAACAAACAGGTTGCTGTAACATATGATGGTATCATATCCAGTATATTGAGAAAGGTTACATTGAAAAGGTGTCTCCTGATGAAAACGGTTCATCACGTGGATATGGTTACTTACCTCATTTTCCTGTTGTGCGTCAGATAGGAAACTACGAAGGTCCGAATTGTCTTTGATGCATCCGCAAAATGTGAAGGCATATCACTGAATGACACTATTAACCAAGGTCCAAAATTACAAGGTGACCTCTTTCAGATATTGCTTCGCTTTAGAAGGCACCCAGTAGCAATAGTTTGCGACATCGCAGAAATGTATCTTCAAATCGAAATGTTGCCAAAAGACAAGTCATTCTTTCGATTTCTTTGGAGGTCAAAAACAATCAGAATGAAATACCAGATGTTTACCAGTTCTCAAGAGTAGTCTTTGGGGTCAATGCTTCTCCGTTTTGGCTCAGTACATTACACAAAGAACATGCCCGACGATTTCAAGGTACTCTACCAAAGCTGCTGAAACTGTATTACAATCTACGTACATGGATGACAACATAGACTCGCTGAGGAATGAGCTCGAAGCCATTGAGCTGTATGAGCAGCTTACTGAGTTGTGGGGAAATGCAGGTATGTGTGCTAGAAAGTGGTTAAGCAACTCTCCTGAAGTATTACAGAGAATCCCCATAGAGAACAGGGCTACTGAGGTCGATCTTGGTAGAGATGACTTGCCTACTGCCAAAACACTTGGTTTGACATGGGTTGCTAAAGATGACGAGTTCAGCTTTCATAATACCAATGCACATAGCAACTGGATACTTACAAAGAGAGGTTTCCTAAGAGGGAATTGGCTAAAGTGTTCGACCCATTAGGATTCCTGGCACCATTCATCATCACAGCCAAAATCATAATGCAGGAAATCTGGCTTAAAGGGTTTAGATTGGGATGAAGAGCTGCAAACTGATTTGAAACAAAAAGGCATTGCTTTGGCTCAGTCAAGTGAACGAGTTGGGAAGTGTTGCTTAGATTTCCAAGGTGCTTGCAGTACAGTTTTGGACATTGAAAACAAGAAATTGCATGTTTTCGTTGATGCATCAGAAAGTGCATATGGGGCAGTCGTATACAGTGTGACTACCTATCAAAATGGGACATGGGTCTAGTCGGTTGACAGCATCAAAGAGTCGAGTGGCACCTCTCTCAAATCAGTCAGCATTCCTCGAATGGAGTTGATGGCAGCAGTATTAGGAGTCAGGTTGATCTTGATTGTTATTAAAGCTCTTGAAATGAATATTGCTGCTGTGACACTTTGGTCAGATAGTAAATGTGCTGTGTTGGATAAAAACCATAGCCACCAAATTCAAAACATTTGTAGCCAATCGTGTAGCTTTTATCCAAGAACATACTATTCCCAGTCAGTGGAAGGTACATTCCTTCTCTTCAAAATCCAGCAGATACTCTATCTAGAGGGGTGCAACAATTGCTAGTCTTAAAAGCAAAGCATGGATGTCAAGGGCCTGACTTTCTGGTAGAGGATGAGTTGGCAGAACCGACACAAACAGTGATCACACAAGCATCAGATGATCAGGAAACAAAATTGCGCGTAGAAATGAAAAGGCAGTCATTTACAATAGTGACATCTGACTGGTGTTGGCGGCTTGATGCAAGGAGATATTCAGATTCGGCAAAACTACTGAGGATTACAGCATGGGTTTGGAGATTCGTGAACAACAGTCGGTCTGAACTAAGTTTGAGAATCTCAGGAGAACTTACTTCTATGAAAGAGCTTCTTGATGCAGAGATCTATCACATAAGCCCGTGCACCGAAGAATTTAACAAAGGAGGTCTCGGCTCTGGAAAATAGGAAACAACTGTCGGCGCAAGCAGTAAACTCCTTGGACTGGATCCCATGCTTGATGTGAAGATGGGTTGATCAGAATGAGAGGTAGACTGCAGCATGCCACATTTCTACCATTTGATGCAAAGTTCCCCATAGGCATTGCCAAGAAGAAACTGGGTAACTAAGTTGATAGTGAAGAAAATGCCATGAAGATGGAAAGGCATCATTGGTACAAACCAGATCCTTTTGCTTTACTATCTGCACGTTATTGGATCATTTCTGCTCGTGAAGGATCCGTGAATATGAAAGGAATGTTCATGGTGTCGCAGACTTAAGGCAAAGCCTGTTGTTCAAATTATGGCTCCACTTCCACAGGTTAGACTTGAAGTACTCATTAAGGGCATTTGATCAAACTGGTGTTGATTTCTGCAGGACCGTTCATTACGATACAAGGTGGTGAGGAAACAACGAGTTAAGCTGTTATTCCTTTGTCTATTTACATGCTTGGCAACAGAGAGCTGTGCACTTGGAAATGGCATATAGTCTTGATAGCGACCTCACATTCCTCAATGCCTTTTACAGGATGGTAAACCGTAGATAGTTTGCCAAAGTGTAGTGGTGTGCCAGATAATGGTACAAATTTTACAGGAGCTGTTAAAGAGCTGGAAAGTACTTGTCGACAGACTTGATGGAAAATATATCCAAAGTTCATTGGCAAATCGTGGAGTTGTTTGGAAATTCAACCCACCATATGCTCCACATTTTGGTGGTGCTTTTGAAGCAATGATCAAGTCCTCAAAAAGAGCTATATATGCAATCCTAGGCAATGGTGACATTACTGATGAAGAACTAGTCACTGCCTTTACTGGCGCTGAATCGTTGATCAATTCAAGGCCTTTAACGTACCAAAGTACACATCCAAATGATGACGTTCCACTTACACCAAATCACTTTCTTCATGGTCAGTGTGGTGGAATCTTTGCTCCACAGTCGGTTGATAATGCAGAATTCTGTCCGAGAAAACGGTGGCGAAGAGTCCAAGAACTGGTACACCACTTTGGAAACGATGGATGTCGGAATGGCTTCCATCACTACAAGCAAGGAAGAAATGGTTTATACCAAGTCGTGATCTTGAGGGTCGACGATGTTGTTGTGGTTATCTCCACGCAATTCTCAAGAGGAAGTTGGATCACAGGAAGAATCATAAAGACACATCCAGGGAGAGATGGACACGTTCGAGTTGTTGACATACAGACGAATCAAGGTGTTATGGACAAGACCAGTGACAAAGGTGTGTCCACTGGAATGGAAGGTGTCAGAAACTACCACCGAAGGAGGCTTCAAGAACAGTACAGAAGATCAACAGCAGGATTCAACCAATGGATAGAGGAGCAGCAGACGGCTTCTAAGAAACAGAAAAATTCATGGATACAGGATTGAAAGAATTCATGTGTGGAATTCGAGGATGAAGAATTCAAAGGATTGGTGGAAGGATTCAAGATTTTCATGGATGGAAGATTCAGAGAACAGTTAATAAATGGATGTCGCAAAGGAATCGAAGACAGAACAGAAAGTGGTTTCCAGACCAAAACATTCAAGGGAAGTATTTCAGTTGATTGTATATTGACATGTTTTTCTTTTCAGGAAATAAATATGTTTTGTCACAATGAACAGTACACTTACCGATGTGTTATGATTTGGAACAGACATGCTTATTTTCATATTTCCAGGACTGGATGATGAACTTTCTTTGTATTTCAGGAAATGTGTGGACTTTACTGAACTTTAGTTGCATAAGTTTCCAAATATGTCTGTATATAATGTGCTATTTGGTGATTGATATGTTCATTTGAAATGATAGACTTGGATCTATCATTTGTAGGGGAATGTTGTGGAGAACTGCGTTTGTAAACATAGAATATTCGCGTGCGTTTATGTTTTCAAACAAACGAACATTCGCACAAACGCAATGTACTTCTTCGAAGATTTGATTGCGTGAAACACGTGGAGCTGAACCTGCACGCGGTTTCCCCTGATAGCAGTTTTCAACAAATTTGATAGAACTTCGGACATTAGCGGTCGTGCTTTTGACGAACTGACCAATAATAGTTTTGCGTTATAGTAAATGAATAGAGTACTATCTGTATACATATGTGCAAAACAAAATAGTGTATAATATCTGTATACAAATGTACAAAACAAAACAGAATTAAAGTTGAAATAGATTAGTCGCAGTTTTGAAATATTTATTCATAGAACACTGTGTCACACGTACTCCCTTCTGTGTTAATGTTACGTAATGTTCTTCATGTGTCGTGTTATCCTCGTGTTTCAGCTGCAGTGTGTGGGGGTATCAGTGTGGGACTAGCGTTCGCTGCATCAAGGTTGGGGCCGCTGTTACAGGTGAACTACCGCATGTTATTTAACGCCTTATTTCACCGTTCCTGTCCACACATTCGTGTAAATACGTCGAGTCTGGGGTAGCGAAACCAGTGATAACACGCTGCCTGTCAACAGAACCAACAACTGAGTCTAACTCCCGTCACCAACTGAGTCTAACTCCCGTCACCAACTGAGTCTAACTCCCGTCACCAACTGAGTCTAACTCCCGTCACCAACTGAGTCTAACTCCCGTCACCAACTGAGTCTAACTCCCGTCACCAACTGAGTCTAACTCCCGTCACCAACTGAGTCTAACTCCCGTCACCAACTGAGTCTAACTTCCCGTCAATTCAATTCAGTCTAACTCCCCGTCACCAACTGGAGTCTAACTCCCGTCACCAACTGAGTCTAACTTCCGTCTAACTTAACTGAGTCTAACTCCTGTCACCAACTGAGTCTAACTTCCTGTCACCAACTGGAGTCTAACTCTAACTCCTGTCACCAACTGAGTCTAACTCCCGTCACCAACTGAGTCTAACTCCCGTCACCAACTGAGTCTAACTCCCGTCACCAACTGAGTCTAACTCCCGTCACCAACTGAGTCTAACTCCCGTCACCAACTGAGTCTAACTCCCGTCACCAACTGAGTCTAACTCCCGTCACCAACTGAGTCTAACTCCCGTCACCAACTGAATCTTCTGGGTTAACGCTAGTGCCAGAAATCACAAAGGTCCAGCTGAATGACAGAGCTCTTTATTGCATGGCATGTGTCCAAAGCCACGTGGTGTTAACACTCATCAATTCTGTAAGAGTTTTAGGATAAATGTAATTGTGTCTTATATAGGCGACCCAAATAATAACAGTATTCTTATTGCAAGATTTATAGATTGCAACTATTAATTATAATGGCTTACACATTACTTCAAATTATTAAAATTATGGAGAATCGCATTATAAATAGAAACTACCGAATTACACATACTTACAAGCTATGGGCTGAATCAAATGATCTGGTGCCAGCTGATCATCCAGCCAACAACACTACGTTACAATACCATAAATCAGTTGAAATATGTGTGTACGTTTTATACTTATTAAAATATATTATAATACATAAGACGGACCTCAAAATTTCCTCTAGACAAAACAAATGTGTTTCTCCTGAGGATGCCCGCCAGAATGAAATCACTGAGCACCTTGTCTTGCATGAAAAACATGATCTGCAACTTACAGCCAATGAGAAATGTTGTAAGGCTTCTTTGTAAACTTTAACCCAATAACAAAAGTTGATAGAAAATATGTACTGTGGGCTATCCTTCCATAGGTGGCGAGACTCCAAATAAGTGGTACTGAGGGCCCCTACCTCATTATGAATTAACAATATCAAAGTGAATACAAACTACAACACATTTTCACCGTTACATTGGCAGTACAGTTCCAATCTGCTTGTAAGGGTTGTAGATGTCAACGTAACACATAGCATGTGCACCTATCAATTAATGATTCTGTCTTTGAGATGCATACGGAAGTTCTAGACAATGTTTTCGGTTTTCGAGAATACCTCATGCTATCACTGATTTGCAGGGACTCATTCTTAATAATAATCATGGCATTGATGTTTGATATGTCTGGCATTGTGAATGAGGATGGTTTTGTAATACTGTCGGTGATGGTACCTGTTCTTGTAGCAATGATGGAGTGACACCAGTTACTGAGGTAGTTTTGTAATACTGTCGGTGATGGTACCTGTTCTTGTAGCAATGATGGAGTGACACCAGTTACTGAGGTAGTTTTGTAATACTGTCGGTGATGGTACCTGTTCTTGTAGCAATGATGGAGTGACACCAGTTACTGAGGATGGTTTTGTAATACTGTCGGTGATGGTACCTGTTCTTGTAGCAATGATGGAGTGACACCAGTTACTGAGGATGGTTTTGATGGTTTTGTAATACATGTCTGAGGATGGTGATGGTACCTGTTCTTGTAGCAATGATGGAGTGACACCAGTTACTGAGGATGGTTTTGTAATACTGTCGGTGATGGTACCTGTTCTTGTAGCAATGATGGAGTCACATCAGTTACTGAGGATGGTTTTGTAATACTGTCGGTGATGGTACCTGTTCTTGTAGCAATGATGGAGTGACACCAGTTACTGAGGATGGTTTTGTAATACTGTCGGTGATGGTACCTGTTCTTGTAGCAATGATGGAGTCACACCAGTTACTAATGATGTCTGTTCTTGTAGTAAGAATGGCATGACACAAGTCACTGACGATGTCTGTTCTTCTATTACAAATAGTATGACACAAGTCACTGACGATGTCTGTCCTTCTATTACAAATATACTGAGTCAAAAAAGAAACTTCACATTCTTTCTTCAAGGCACTATTATTTCACTATTATTTCATTGCTGAGATCTGTGTGATGTACTCGATACACTGACAGTGCCATAATCAGTTCCATTAGGCTACACCGCCGTTCCAAACCATGGGTATACAGAATGTCAAGTCACAAGAATAAAAATGCGAAATTTCTCAGTTCAATATCGTGTATGGCCGCCCCGCGCATTCACCACTGCCAAACACCGTCTCCTCATCGACTGCCTGATGCTTGTGAACACGTGGTTGGGGATTCTGCGCCATTGCTCTTGCAAGGCAGCGCCAAGTTCCTGCAAATTCTGAGGTTGGTTCCTCAGACCACGAAGCCTTCTCCCAAGTGCATCCCAAACGTGCTCTATTGGATTAAGGTCAGGGGACCTCGATGGCCAGTCCATGACGTTGATTCCAGCGTTTTGAAGGAAATTTCGTGTCAACATCGCGGTATGCGGCCGAGCATTATCATGCTGGAACTGTAGACCTGGGCCATGAGCCGCCATGAAAGGAACGAGTTCAGGGGTGGGCACCTGGTCGCGGTAAGCAGCAGCTGTGAGGTTTCCACGGAAAACCAGAAGTCGGGAACGGTTGTTCCCACAGAAAGCACCCCACACCATGCAACTTCCGCCCCCGAATCTGTCGACTTCCTGTACACAACATTGGGCATACCGTTCACGACGTCTTCTCCAGACTCTATACCTGCCGTCCGCGAATCTGAGGGTAAACCTGGATTCATCGCTAAAGACGACTCGATTCCAGTCGAGGACGACCCGACCTTGGGCAATCAGAAGTGGTGCCAGTTTGTTGTAGACGACCTCGCAAGTCATACACAGTACGACAGCTGCTTCCCATTGCTCTTGCCACGTCAATAACTGATCTTCCCGCTTGCAACATGCCAACGGCAGGTTCACGTTGCACATTTGACAATCGTGGCATTTCAAGTACCGTTAGAACTGTGGTTTAAAAGTGTTTTTTAAATTCTTGAGGCCAATGCAAACACGTGCATATGAAGAAAACTTCGATGCAAAGATCACGTTATCGACTGCACGTGCAAAACCTGATTTGGCACTAACGTCATTTGCACGACGAATGGATGGGTTTGAGTGGGTTTTGCTAACGTTTTTCTAGAGTCGAAAGATAGGGATCCCATTTCGGATACATAGATGTATCATCAGAGAAAAATTATTCATTACTTTTCAAATTACATTTTGTGAAGTTTCTTTTTTGACTCAGTATTGTATGACACAAGTCAGTGACGATGTCTGTTCTTCTATTACAAATAGTATGACACCAGTCAGTGACGATGTCTGTTCTTCTGTTACAAATAGTATGACATAAGTCACTGCCGATGTCTGTTCTTCTACTACAAATAGTATAACACAAGTCACTGACGATGTCTGTTCTTCTTTTACAAATAGTATGACACCAGTCAGTGACGATGTCTGTCCTTCTATTACAAATAGTATGACACAAGTCACTGACGATGTCTGTTCTTCTTTTACAAATAGTATGACACAAGTCAGTGACGATGTCTGTTCTTCTGTTACAAATAGTATGACACAAGTCACTGACGATGTCTGTCCTTCTACTACAAATAGTATGACACAAGTCACTGACGATGTCTGTTCTTCTTTTACAAATAGTATGACACCAGTCAGTGACGATGTCTGTCCTTCTATTACAAATAGTATGACACAAGTCACTGACGATGTCTGTTCTTCTTTTACAAAAAGTATGACACCAGTCAGTGACGATGTCTGTTCCTCTGCTACAAATAGTATGACACAAGTCACTGACGATGTCTGTTCTTCTATGCAAAAAGTATGACACCAGTCAGTGACGATGTCTGTTCTTCTATTACAAATAGTATGACACCAGTCAGTGACGATGTCTGTTCTTCTATACAAATAGTATGACACAAGTCCAGTGACGATGTCTGTTCTTCTATTACAAATAGTATGACACAAGTCACTGACGATGTCTGTCCTTCTATTACAAATAGTATGACACAAGTCAGTGACGATGTCTGTTCTTCTTTTACAAATAGTATGACACCAGTCAGTGACGATGTCTGTTCTTCTGTTACAAATAGTATGACACAAGTCACTGACGATGTCTGTCCTTCTACTACAAATAGTATGACACAAGTCACTGACGATGTCTGTTCTTCTTTTACAAATAGTATGACACAAGTCACTGACGATGTCTGTTCTTCTTTTACAAATAGTATGACACCAGTCAGTGACGATGTCTGTCCTTCTATTACAAATAGTATGACACAAGTCACTGACGATGTCTGTTCTTCTGTTACAAATAGTATGACACAAGTCACTGCCGATGTCTGTTCTTCTACTACAAATAGTATAACACAAGTCACTGACGATGTCTGTTCTTCTTTTACAAATAGTATGACACCAGTCAGTGACGATGTCTGTCCTTCTATTACAAATAGTATGACACAAGTCACTGACGATGTCTGTTCTTCTTTTACAAATAGTATGACACAAGTCAGTGACGATGTCTGTTCTTCTGTTACAAATAGTATGACACAAGTCACTGACGATGTCTGTCCTTCTACTACAAATAGTATGACACAAGTCAGTGACGATGTCTGTTCTTCTTTTACAAATAGTATGACACCAGTCAGTAACGATGTCTGTCCTTCTATTACAAATAGTATGACACAAGTCACTGACGATGTCTGTTCTTCTTTTACAAAAAGTATGACACCAGTCAGTGACGATGTCTGTTCCTCTGCTACAAATAGTATGACACAAGTCAGTGACGATGTCTGTTCTTCTATGCAAAAAGTATGACACCAGTCAGTGACGATGTCTGTTCTTCTATTACAAATAGTATGACACCAGTCAGTGACGATGTCTGTTC
Source organism: Haliotis rubra (assembly GCF_003918875.1). Classification (NCBI taxonomy): domain Eukaryota; kingdom Metazoa; phylum Mollusca; class Gastropoda; order Lepetellida; family Haliotidae; genus Haliotis; species Haliotis rubra. Next base: position 96,883 of record NW_025766903.1, read on the forward strand.
TTCTATACAAATAGTATGACACAAGTCAGTGACGATGTCTGTTCTTCTATTACAAATAGTATGACACAAGTCACTGACGATGTCTGTCCTTCTATTACAAATAGTATGACACAAGTCAGTGACGATGTCTGTTCTTCTTTTACAAATAGTATGACACCAGTCAGTGACGATGTCTGTTCTTCTGTTACAAATAGTATGACACAAGTCACTGACGATGTCTGTCCTTCTACTACAAATAGTATGACACAAGTCACTGACGATGTCTGTTCTTCTTTTACAAATAGTATGACACAAGTCACTGACGATGTCTGTTCTTCTTTTACAAATAGTATGACACCAGTCAGTGACGATGTCTGTCCTTCTATTACAAATAGTATGACACAAGTCACTGACGATGTCTGTTCTTCTTTTACAAAAAGTATGACACCAGTCAGTGACGATGTCTGTTCCTCTGCTACAAATAGTATGACACAAGTCACTGACGATGTCTGTTCTTCTATACAAAAAGTATGACACAAGTCACTGACGATGTCTGTTCTTCTATTACAAATAGTATGACACCAGTCAGTGACGATGTCTGTTCTTCTATACAAATAGTATGACACCAGTCAGTGACGATGTCTGTTCTTCTATTACAAATAGTATGACACAAGTCACTGACGATGTCTGTTCTTCTTTTACAAATAGTATGTCACCAGTCAGTGACGATGTCTGTTCTTCTACTACAAATAGTATGACACCAGTCAGTGACGATGTCTGTTCTTCTATGCAAATAGTATGACACCAGTCAGTGACGATGTCTGTTCTTCTATTACAAATAGTATGACACCAGTCAGTGACGATGTCTGTTCTTCTATACAAATAGTATGACACCAGTCAGTGACGATGTCTGTTCTTCTATACAAATAATATGACACCAGTCAGTGACGATGTCTGTTCTTCTACTACAAATAGTATGACACCAGTCAGTGCCGATGTCTGTCCTATTACAAATGGTATGACACGATGCCTGTCCTTGTAGTAATATAGGTATTACACTAGTCAGTGACGATGTCTGTCCTAGTACAAATGGTATGACACGATGCCTGTCCTTGTAGTAATATAGGTATTACACTAGTCAGTGACGATGTCTGTTCTTCTACTACAAATAGTATGACACCAGTCAGTGACGATGTCTGTTCTTCTATTACAAATAGTATAACACAAGTCACTGACGATGTCTGTCCTTCTATTACAAATAGTATGACACAAGTCAGTGACGATGTCTGTTCTTCTTTTACAAATAGTATGACACCAGTCAGTGACGATGTCTGTTCTTCTGTTACAAATAGTATGACACAAGTCACTGACGATGTCTGTCCTTCTACTACAAATAGTATGACACCAGTCAGTGACGATGTCTGTCCTTCTATTACAATAGTATGACACAAGTCACTGACGATGTCTGTTCTTCTTTTACAAAAAGTATGACACCAGTCAGTGACGATGTCTGTCCTTCTATTACAATAGTATGACACAAGTCACTGACGATGTCTGTTCTTCTTTTACAAAAAGTATGACACCAGTCAGTGACGATGTCTGTTCCTCTGCTACAAATAGTATGACACAAGTCACTGACGATGTCTGTTCTTCTATACAAAAAGTATGACACCAGTCACTGACGATGTCTGTTCTTCTATTACAAATAGTATGACACCAGTCAGTGACGATGTCTGTTCTTCTATACAAATAGTATGACACCAGTCAGTGACGATGTCTGTTCTTCTATTACAAATAGTATGACACAAGTCACTGACGATGTCTGTTCTTCTTTTACAAATAGTATGACACCAGTCAGTGACGAATGTCTGTTCTTCTATTACAAATAGTATGACACCAGTCAGTGACGATGTCTGTTCTCCTATACAAATAGTATGACACCAGTCAGTGACGATGTCTGTTCTTCTATACAAATAATATGACACCAGTCAGTGACGATGTCTGTTCTTCTACTACAAATAGTATGACACCAGTCAGTGCCGATGTCTGTTCTTCTATTACAAATAGTATGACACCAGTCAGTGACGATGTCTGTTCTCCTATACAAATAGTATGACACCAGTCAGTGACGATGTCTGTTCTTCTATACAAATAATATGACACCAGTCAGTGACGATGTCTGTTCTTCTACTACAAATAGTATGACACCAGTCAGTGCCGATGTCTGTCCTATTACAAATGGTATGACACGATGCCTGTCCTTGTAGTAATATAGGTATTACACTAGTCAGTGACGATGTCTGTTCTTCTACTACAAATAGTATGACACCAGTCAGGGACGATGTCTGTCCTATTACAAATGGTATGACACGATGCCTGTCCTTGTAGTAATATAGGTATTACACTAGTCAGTGACGATGTCTGTCCTATTACAAATGGTATGACACGATGCCTGTCCTTGTAGTAATATAGGTATTACACCAGTCAGTGACGATGTCTGTCCTATTACAAATGGTATGACACGATGCCTGTCCTTGTAGTAATATAGGTATTACACCAGTCAGTGACGATGTCTGTCGTATTACAAATGGTATGACACTATCCCTGTCCTACTACAAATGGTATGACACGATGCCTGTCCTTGTAGTAATATAGGTATTACACCAGTCAGTGACGATGTCTGTCGTATTACAAATGGTATGACACGATGTCTGTCCTTGTAGTAATATAGGTATTACACCAGTCAGTGCCGATGTCTGTCGTATTACAAATGGTATGACACGATGCCTGTCCTTGTAGTAATATAGGTATTACACCAGTCAGTGACGATGTCTGTCGTATTACAAATAGTATGACACGATGTCTGTCCTACTACAAATGGTATGACACGATGCCTGTCCTTGTAGTAATATAGGTATTACACTAGTCAGTTCTTGCAATACCACTGGTGGGACAACCATGGCGATGTCTGTTTTGTGTTGCAGCTCTCCTACGTGGCCTTCAGCGTCACGGACGGACCTGTGTTTGGAGTCTTCATACTTGGAATGTTCTTCCCTAGAGCCAATAAATGGGTTAGAAATTTAGTAGATAGTTAGATACAATAATATTACGTAATTATTTCGTGTTTGGTATTACCATGTCTCAGTTACTTAAGGATTCCAGTGCAAACATCGATGAACATATTTTGGCGGTTGTTTTGTTCTCGACAGTTTCCTCAACGCTAGAGATTAACCAGTCTAATTATCCACCGGAACACATTCTACTGAAACAACTGTGAAAGTAACTGCACGCTGAAAACATAAGCCTCTGTATGCTGCCAGTCGAGGCACTTCTGATGTCAAGGTTTGAACATTTCCTTTGAAAGCCATTGACCACAGCAACACAAAACTAGTTTCAGGTTACAATTTCAGGGAGCTCTCTGTGGCTACATGGCGAGCATCAGCATCCTCATGTGGATTGCACTTGGAGCCCTCATCCACAACATCACCACGCCCGTGTCTCAGTTCTCTGTTCAGGGCTGCAACTGGAACGCTACCAACTCCACCATGCCCACAGCCCCTACCGCCAACAACACCATGTACGCCGAAGGGTAGGTTTCGTATCTGATACGTTCTCTCATTTGACAGTTTTATAAACGATTAGCAAATATGAACGACAGTAATTACCGCAGCGGCTTGCAATAAAAAGTATCAAAAAGTTGTTGTTTGGGCAAAAAGTCGGTAGTTAGCTATATTTTCAGCTAAGTACAAGTACCGGAGAAACAGGCTGAATGTATGTGGATGGTATCTGTGTAATTCGTGTTTTGTAAAGTTTTTGGTTGCCTTTAGATCTAGGTGTACCCGACATTTTCGAGGTTAAGCACGACTACGGTAATCAGTTAGATTATAATTTACATACCGAATATTGTGGACGTTTTGCTGTGATCTGTTGACTCATCTGACGACTATGACAGGTTGTTTTGTGTTTTACCACATCAAGTTTAACCAATAATGTTTCCTTTAAGGGACCACGGCCTCGGTATCTACCACCTCTCCTTCGTCAACTACACAGCCACAGGGGCCTTCATTTGCGTTTTCGTCGGCACAATTGTCAGCCTCATTACGGGTACGATATTTATAGATATAACGTGCTTGTCAAGAGGTCCTGTATCTTGTTGTGTGACAGCTGATATTTACAGATATAACGTGCTTGTCAAGATGCCATGTATCTTGTTGTGTGACAGCTGATAATTACAGATATAACGTGCTTGTCAAGATGCCATGTATCTTGTTGTGTGACAGCTGATAATTACAGATATAACGTGCTTGTCAAAATGTCCTGTATCTTGTTGTGTGACAGCTGATACTCAGTAAAACATTGCAGTTGCCCAGGTGATAGAATATACAAGGTGTGTTAGGTAGAGAGTTTTAGGATGTCAGCTTTCCTTTGGATGAGGAACACAACGATTTGAAATACTCGGAGTCATTAATGCAGGGTCAAGCTATTGGTAACACGATTTCTTAAAAGCTGCAAAATCCGCGTTATTGTTTGATATATATACAACTGAATATTTTACAAACTTTCTTAACAGTATGCAAAAACACATCAGTCCGTTGAAATGTCATTATTGCGTTCTTTAACGTCCGATACATTGTGTTACAAATGATACATTTTTATTAAAATTGTCAATATGGAAATCCACCTGCCACATAATGGCAATGATTTGCACGTGGAAAGTGGAGGACAATTCACACATATTGATGTTTTTTCACTGTCGTTCACTGTTCGGCTACCTGTTTGAAATCGCAGCTTAAAATAAGACGTTTTTTGCACTGTCAAAACGCAAATGTGCGTGTACCACTCGCCCAGTATAGCCGTTTTTACCTGTACTACGGGCCTACAGGTCAGAAATATAGAATCACTGTGTGACAGTGGACAGATGAAAGTCGGAATCTGAAATAAGTAGGGATGGATATTGCCCTGATTCTCATATCGCGATATATTGCAATAATTTAAGAGATACTGCAATACATATTGTGATATACTGACTGGAATCTTTCTGTCCAAGTGCATACAGCATAAAATCATAATAGCTCTGTGTGCGACATCATCTTCTTAGTTGCTGGTACACCATACCTTCAGTCACCCCGTCTCCATTGTGAATGGCTTTACGTTAATGGTTTACAGATAAATAAAGCAATATAGAGCCTTAGTATAGAATGTTTAAATGAAGTACTGTATTGCAACAAAGTTCTGCGAACATAATGATACAGGTAATAGTATAACATGATTTTCATGGTCAGTGTGCACTTCAATGCAGTATGTAATTATTGGTACTGTATGTCAGTGATTCATTCAACTCCAGCATAAATACGTGTTGACATGAACTATTGCAAAAAGAAACAAAAACATGATTTAGGTGAACTACTTGAGCTTAAAATCTCATGTGACCTCCAGTTACTAACATCCTTGACTAGAATGTCATTATACAGTCCTACAAAGTGTATAAAACTTTAGCCTGATGACATATGTCCCATTATGAAACAAACAAAAATAACAAAATAATGTGAAATGGTCTTTCAGAGCCAGAGGCCATACTAATAGGTCCAAATAAAAGATTTGTCAAATCTTAGAAGAGCATTTAGAAGTGGAAGGCATACGAAAATCAAGATTTATGGATGTCAACTTCTTTACTGTGAATAACACGGCGTTTCGGAGTGTATGCTTGATCCTTCACAACGAGAAGTTGCCATTCATAACTCGTGCTTATCTCAAAAGATTGGTGCATTTGAGGCCACTTAATTCCTCCAAAACGTCACATATTCAACCATTCAAACCCGCAAAACTTAAAGCATTTTGTAAAATATTTGGCACTTATGGCGCAACTTATAAAGAAACTTTCACTTGTAATATGTTACATGAAACCAACTGAAATAAAAGTATATTTGGCACTTTTAGAGCACATTTTGTTGCCGTGGAGGGCAAGGGCAGATGATTCAAAGGGAGCTAACTCTGGATGATCCAATATATTGTAGAATCTGAACCATATCGCGATAATCGTATCGCGAGATACTGTACCGGTATATACCGGTTTACCGGTAATATTGCACAGCCCTAGAAATAAGGCAAAGGGACAAAGG
>NW_025766903.1:103080-238291 GCF_003918875.1 Haliotis rubra
TGAAATGCATTGTTTGACAATCTTCAAACGTTTTATCTAATAATTTTGAAGTGCTATATTTGATAATCATGAAATCCTATATTTGAAAATTCAGAAAAGCTATATTTAAATGCTGTAATTAATGTATTAGCTAAAAGAATAATTATGTTTCTTTTAGTTTCTTAAACCTCATCGATGGATCGAGTCATGTCAACGATAATAAGCCAATGACTTGTCAACGACTACCAAAAATCGTAACTTTAATAAATCCCTGTCGAAGCGAGTTTTGGAGTTGTGTTCTTGCATCTACAATTTATCTAAAAATTACTTGAAAGTTGAATCCATAAATTATAAAATATGCAACTACAAAAAAACCCGTCCTTTGAAGAAATGTTTTGACAACATTTCAAGGATCACTGTCCTCAGTCTCAGAGTGGAGAGTCAGTTTCGTTTTTCGACACACACAGCAATATTACAGCTATATGGCGGAGGTCTGTATATAATCGAGTCTGGACCAGACAATCCAGTGATAAACAGCATGAGCTTCGATCTGCGCAACTGGGAACCGATGACATGTGTGAACCAAGTCAGCGAGTCTGACCACCCGATCCCGTTAGTTGCCTCTTACGACAAGCATGGGCTACTGAAGACCAATTCTAACCCGGATCTTCACGGGTCCACTGTCGTCAGAACACTATCTTGTACCAGCTGAGCACTACACGTTTCATCAGATGTGCATTTGGTTAGAAAAGCATCGTTGTCAATGCTCAGCTAACACACTCAGCCCACAGTTACCAGATCATTGTCTGTCATCTACCTGTACAGTACATGTATGTCAACGAATAATTGTTATGTCGGACCATCGGTACGGTGCACCTGTTGCACATCTATCGGTATGTGAATCATGAATCAAACACGGACAACAAAGCAAAATAAAGTCTAAGTGAAAAAATGATGTTCAAAATACCTTTTCATGTGGTTGTTACCTTGTTAAACACAACTTTCCATTGGTAATCACAAGCTTCTGTGCACATGACACATATTATCTGTTTGGGACGGTCCGATCGCCGGAAATCCCGGAAACGTTACACTCACTTCATGGTGGTAATGGTGAAATGTGGACTTGGTTTTATACGAAAACAGATTGGAAGCGAATTATGGCAGTGAAGGAACTCTCCTCAGCTGACGCATGGTTAGGATCAGGAATCATTGCTGTATATTACTTCCATTTTATTACTTGCCGCGTCACATGCAGTAGACATTTTATCCTTGTTAGCCATGCCCAACAGCTGACAATGAAATTGAGTGAGTGAATTTATTTTACACCGCTTTTAGCAATATTCCAGTAATATCACGGCGGGGTCACCAGAAATGAGCTTCTTCACACATTGTAGCCATGTGGGGAATCGAATCCGGGTCTTCGACATGACGAACAACGCTTTAGCCACTTGGCTGCCAAACCGCCCCCTACAGTGTACTGAAAACTTATGCTAACGCTGGGTCTCTTAACATGTATAATTTTGGCCAGAAACAAATAATTCTTTAAATTGAAAAGGAGCCACACTCACTCACTCACTCATTGGTTGGTAAGTTGTAACAGCGCGAGAAATAACACATATTAGTATTTGCATATATTGATCCACCTGATTCGGTTTTAGACTTCTGATCTTCTGAGCAATCCATGCTTGTCGTTGAGGCGTCTAACGGGATTCGCGTGACACATGTCAGCGTATCCCAATTGCGTAGGTCGATGCGCATGATGTCAATCACTGGATCGTCTGGTCCTTGCTGTACAAAGAGGAACATATGTGCCCGTGTCCCTTATCATTTCAATATAGTGCTGCTAAACATTCTCGATGTTCCGGCTATGACGCCTGCTAATCTCGATGACGTCACAATGTTATGACGTCGCTGCAATGCAAGTTTAATGGCGCTACCGTGTTCAGAGATGTACATTTTCACTGAGAACTGATGAAGCACTATAGTTTTACTATAGCACTACAGACATTTTGGCCCTACATCTAATTTTCAGGATGTCCCGACAGTTTGGAAGACTTGATTTCCGGTGACTGTTTGAATTAAATCTGGTTCAACTGGTCCAGTCAAGTTCAAACCCGAGAAACAATTTGGCAGGTGTTTTCCTGTTGTACAGTGTGGAGTAGATCTGGTCTCTGATTTCTCCAACCAAACTCAATTATTTACTCAAATTCAAACCGAGCATGACAATTGGAAACAGCCGAATTTCTGACTCAACTGTATTTCTAAAATAAAACAGCCCAAACAACTCAAGTAACCTATCCACCAAACTGAAATTGTCTACTATGTTTGAGTTAACTATCGATTTCAGGTTATCATGGGGAATGCATTTGCGGCGTTTTCTCAGTTTTTAGTAAAAACTCTAACTTCTAAGTCAAAACTCAGACTTATGTTTGTTTTGGAGCAATCTGGCCCGTACATCAATAGTAGGAACTGCCTCACATTTCTTTTTGTACTGCACTTGAATCCACGTTGGCTGCGTTTATAGCTCGATCTCTTACATACGCTGGCACTACTCTTCTGCCTGACCGTTGGTAGCTGGATGATAGGGGACTGAGAGAACACACTTCACTCCATTCCCTCTGCCTGGGCCGTTGGTAGCTGGATGATAGGGGGCTGACATAACATGCTTCACTCCATTCTCTGCCTGACCGTTGGTAGCTGGATGATAGGGGGACTGAGAGAACATACTTCACTCCATTCTCTGCCTGGCCGTTGGTAGCTGGATGATAGGGGACTGAGAGAACATACTTCACTCCATTCTCTGCCTGGCCGTTGGTAGCTGGATGATAGGGGCTGAGAGAACATGCGCCGGGTGGGACAACTTAGGAATGGCCAGCGAGTCCTAACTTGACACACAGAAGGAAGCGAGCTACAAAGACATAATTTATATCATTGGAAATATCTCGAGGAGATGAACCCAAAAGTTCATGTGCCAGTGCGCGCACGTGTTCATAAGCTCACAAATGGGCTCTGAAAATGCATTTCTGCAGAAATTACTGGCAGAATTAATTTTTTTCCGCAGAAATTTCTGGCAGATTTTTTTTTACCGCAGAAATTTCTGGCAGAATTTTTTTTTTTCCCCGCAGAAATTTCTGGCAGAAATTTTCATTTCACTACCAGAATTGTCTTAATTGAAAATAATTAGACACCATCTTTGGATAATTCAATATGGACTTTCTTCAAATGATGTTGTTTTCTCCTGTAAACAACTTCAAGTGGGAGGGGAAATGATTCTCAGAAGTAGATCGCCGCACAAATCTTACAAGGCATATTTTAACATCTTATCAAGACGAAATGAAATAAAAATAATTTGATGATTTCTTTATACATCGTTTATTCACACTCTGTATTACATGAGTTTCATTGCGCTAAGTTGCAGTCATTTCATCTCTGACATGAGTCCCGTTGTCCCTTTGGTATGGTTTATGTATCTCTATTGTTTGTAGAGTCAGTCGAACTGTACAATGGAACACTAAATTGTATATGGCAGATGTGTAATCTTGAAACCACAATGAAGCTGTTTTTCAAACAGTCTTGCAATAATCGAATCAGGATTAGGTGTCTTCCCCTTAAGACGACATTTGGTATTACAGTGAAAATCCTTTGATGTTTCGCCGAGGTAGACTCGTGTTGTTTTAATGGATTAGTGAGGTGGGTTATACTATAAACTGAACTGCATAACGAAATCGGTGTTCATTTTCATGATATCAACTCACATTGTAATATGAACATGATATGAACTCACTGGTTGTTGATTTCCATTGGTATCAACTCACTGCTTATTGACTGACATTGATTGATTTCAGCTCACTGCTTATTGACTGACATTGATTGATTTCAACTCACTACTACTGATTGCCTTTGACACTGATTTTAATTCACTATATTATTTGTTGATATTTACTCACTAGTTATTATTGGTATATATCCTGCTTATCCGCAATCCAATGCATCACTTTCGAAATGGCAAATCAGCAGTTAGAGTGCAAGTTCATTCCAACTTCACGTGGAGGAAGGTGTCTCTGTATAGATAGGATACATGTTTAGAGTGAGCCGCAAACACAATGCTGCATCGCGGATATCATGGATGTGCCTAGATAAGAACTGCACTTAAACTATTTCTACAGTTGAATGATGACATTCAAATGTATATAAATTATTTGTTATCGATAAACTTGTCACGGATAAAAATGTCATATGTATTTTAAGGGGGTGTAAATAATGGTTCGTGGGAGTATTTAATTTATTTACCGGTTAACAATTTAGTATCATCCATCTGCTTAAAATCACACAGAACCTCCGTGTTCTCCAGAGGCAGTCGACTTGAAAATCCTTGCATGCTTCACTGATTTGTTGTTTTAAACATCACAGTTGTCGTCTTCCCGGAATGAACTAACAGAACGAATCTTCCATAGGTAGTAGGTGAGTGTTTAGGTCAAGGGTTCTGATTACAGTATTATAATGTTGTGAACTGAGACAGGGATGTATGTATATACATATTGTATAAAACTTGAAATGTTTCACTTCTTCAAATCCTGCATTATGTTGTGTAATAACATAATGCGGGTAGAAAACATGTGTTCTAGACAGCAGTAATAAACGATTCCGACAAATACCATCCTGTGTAAATACTCGTAATGGCTAATTATTTGGGAGAGTGTGTATTTGACCGTCCTTTCACCTGTATCAGATAATTTATGAGACACCTGCGTGTGGGCCACTTCTTGTTTATTCTAGGTAATTAGCAATCAGTGTGATCAACTGATCTGGATCTGATCTTGTTGGGTTTGGGGTATTTGCATCAGAATGACAATAACTGATTCATGATCAGGAAACTAAAACTATATACACTTCTGTTATTACCTCAAAGACCGGTTTGAGGAATTTAAGCAATTCATATCATCATGACATTAGATGTTTTGGTTCAGTTCTGTGTTGGACCTATTCGATACACTATGTTTCAGGTGTACGAGGTCAGATAAAGTAGGTTGTATATATATATATACAAATTATACAACAACGTCATGAACAGCAATTATGATTGTATGTTTCATTAGCATTCTAGCATGCGGCTTCTTAATAGCAACTTCTTGTTCTTTGCATAAAGCAACGTGTGACGAGTAGTGACTGACGAAGGGTACTACATACCATAGCCTACGAAGAGCTGACCAAGCTATAGACTTCAATCAGCACCCGTTTTTTATGACTGTTTTTACAACTTAATCCGTCCTGCTTATCGGCTTCATGGCTGTGCTATTTATTGTTCTTACTTCCCACCTGGCCTCGTCCAATTATCTACCCCTTGTTATTCAAGTACACGATGTTTGTCACAGCAATTCTAATCACTTGGTTTTTGTCACCGTTAGCTTGAACATGGTGTGAGAACCTACAAAGAAACGTTGCTCTATGCAATTAACAAGAAGTTGCTATCAAAAAGACCGTATGCTTTTATTAGCAATTTTGCTGTCGCATTCCTGGGAAATTAGAGACAATTGTGAATGTCGAGTCACCACTGATTTTTTTAAATGATGTTAGTCACCCAGGATTCCTACAAAATATCGTGTTAAATTGTTTGAAAATATACCAGTCCTAATGATTCATTCATCCACATCTCTTGTTTACCTAACACTGCCGTTGCAATAAACAACCTATACATTGGATCAGTAAAAGAGCAAAACTTGCTTATGAAAATATCTCTTCAGGTAATGTGTTGAAACGGCTGGTTTGTGCACATAGATAGTGCTAAACATAATGTACCATTGCACAAATGAAATGCATAAAGTCGGTATTTTGAAGCTACGATATATACCTGCAAAACGCAGAGGTTGTTCGAGATTTATACAGTATTGTGATTTAAACAGTATTTTTTAAAATTTCCATTAATGTTTACATTTTTCATAATACACGACATGACAAAATGGAAATAGGATTAGCAAACAGGCCATATGGCCTATGTCAATGCTTCTCCGCATATAGTTCGTTATTATCTTGACTTAATTCTATGGAGCAGACATTAGGACATTAATGAATGAATCAAAACAAAAGAAAATAAAGAAAAGAAAATAAAGAACAAGACACCAAGTGCATTTTATGTTTATAGGTTGTTACTTGAATTCCGTAAAGCGGTTAGTTTCAGTTATATAATTCTGAACGGATTTTATAAGGTTTTCATTGTCTAAAGGAGATAAATCGTCATTTCCGTGAAGTATAGTATATATGCTGAGGTGGTCAAGGACAAAGTATCTCCTCGATGAATTTTCACATCGTTTTGTCACTGAACAACACGCTCCATGCTGTTGCTACCGAGATCATAATATATTGATCTTATCTATTTTATGATTTGTGTTGCAATACGAGTGTGAAAGGAAACGATTATTCATACAATAATATCATGAGAAAATATACCAATCACGAATTAAGCGCATATGATTTGCACACCACCATATGATTTTAGAGCCTCACGTTAGTGACTTAAATTCATATCGTTCTTTCAACACATTTTCGCTTCATGGATGACAACGTCTATATTATATAGGATGCGGCGTTTCAGTATAGATTATTGTACCGTTGTCAAGCGAGACTGAGGTGCTGTAGCAGACTTATATATACATCAACATGGATTAAGCAGTTCAAATCCGCGGACACAAGCCCTCCATCAACAGAGATGAAGGATATCTCATCCCATCTGCATACAATGAACTGATAGCAACAACTTAGCAGAGCATTCCAGCCATGTATATTTTCTACCTCTTGGACATTTGACTTCCTCCTGTTGTCACTGCTTTATTACCACTATCCTATAGTTGCTGCTGTTAATCCCTTTGATGCACGCCTACATGTTGTTTTATTTATTCCCTGTAAAGTCTGATCTGTGCAAAGAGTGGGCACCTGCTCCTTTTGATAATTATGATTACCCCCTCTCTAATAGAGTTTTGTCATTTGCAATGAATTATAGTAACCCTTATCGTAGATTACCCAGCAACATATGTTTGCTTTGGACACTGAGCCGTTGCCTACCTTTTCCTGTACCACATACAAAATGGTATGCCGGTGGTTATTTGAAATCGGCACCTGCACACTTGTTGCTGCAGGACAATGAATATTTCCGATACGACATTGTAAGTACTTGGGGGTGCAGACATATGACTTAAATATGTTTGCGCATGCTGCTTAATATCATATTTGTGTAATACCACAATATACATGGATAAACTATCAAACTATGCATCGTTTAGAAAAAAAGTATTTTGAATACATGAAAGAGAATATTTATAAAGTTATAACTTGTGAAATTTAATTGTGCGGACCCAATGTATGTTTCATTACAAAGTTCTCTGTTAATGTCTTCCCACTATCAAACTATGCATCGTTTAGAAAAAAAGTATTTTGAATACATGAAAGAGAATATTTATAAAGTTATAACTTGTGAAATTTAATTGTGCGGACCCAATGTATGTTTCATTACAAAGTTCTCTGTTAATGTCTTCCCACAATCAACAAAATATCATCATCTGGTGTTTAACTGAACCATGGATACTCTACAACAGGGATAGGTCACTCGCTTGCTTTCTTTACCATTTGTACTAATTAACGTGTGCCTCGTCATGCGCCAACGCACACAGTGACTTGGTTCGGTCCCAGCGCAACTTCGGCTGCGTTTAACAGTACTTCAGCCAGTGTATTGTATCAGTCGGAATTTTACAATGAATGAATTAAAGAGCAAGAATTTTATGTGAATGAATGAAAAGAAATTAAGAAAAGAACAATAGAAAAAGAACATATGTGAATGAATGAAAGAATAAATGATACACCAAGGCCATCCCTCCCAAACATGTTAAAGAACACAAACTATCGGTAGAACACGTATGTTAACATCAGCTGTCCATTTTCAAAAAGAAAATTACTTTGAGACATGTTTTTACATTAGTAACTAATTCAGATATCTTATTGCATGTGTGGAATGACATGGGCATTGACAGAATGTTAACTGACACTGTCACAGACCCCTCAAGAACAGAAAGTTTAGAACTATCACAAAGCGCTGTAAACACCTTTCCAGTTTTGTCAAATACTAAGATCAACAAGAAAGAAAGAAGTTTTAGAACTATAACACTCAAGCATCACAAGCACCAATGGCGATATGTCATATTTTTCACACACCTCAAATACACACTAACAAAAAAAAAAAAAAAAAAAAAAAAAAGTATCAATGTAACTTGCAAAAACCTTTCACCTGATGGTATATACCCCTCATAAAATTAAAGGTGTATGTGAAGATGTTTTAGAACAATAACTAGAAACACTCAAACAACGCCCTGTAGTATTTCAATGGCAGATCGGCGATATGTCATATTTTTCACACACCTCAAATACACACTAACAATTTTTTTAAATTATAAAACTATCACTATTACTTGCAAACACCTTTCACGTGATGGTATATTCCCCTCATAAAATTGAAGGTGTATGTGAAAGATGTTTTGAACACTAACTAGAAACACTCAAACAACGCCCTGTAGTATTTCAATGGCAGATCGGCGATATGTCATATTTTCACACACCTCAAATACACCCTAACAAATTTTTTAGTTATAAAACTATCACTATTACTTGCAAACACCTTTCAACTAAAGGTATATTTCCCTTCTAAAAATTAAACGAATATGTGAAAGAAGTTTTTAGCGATATAATTTAGTCTTTCTTCGCTGTGTACTGAGAATTGAAGCCAGTGAGCTACAACATGCCCACTTGAAACTTTTACTACAAAGCTACTGTACTTATACTGACACTAATAACAATTATTTGACTTGAAATGAAGTGACAGAATAGGTAACTTATCTTCTACATGTATGTTTTCAGTTGTCACAACACTCAGCGTATGTAATCAGCTGTTGAAAATAAACCGGGCTCAATCTTAAAAACTACGCTGCCGCCATATTGGCTACACTGGTCACGTGACGAGCCGAGGCATAGCTTAGGAGCTTTCCGAGGAGTGACCACTCCCACTTATAGAGTCTCCCTGACTGAACCGATAAAACCTACTGGATAGAACCCAAAAGACGTGTATTGTCCATGCGGCACCACCCGACATTGTTTTGGTGTTTTCCCCTGAGTGGCCGCTCTCTGGATTACGCAATTGTTAATTGCTGTGGCCACCTGGGACAACCGAACCGGGACGGTGGCCGCTTGTAGGGACAGCCCCACAAATTATCAGGTGTGAAAACAATTAGATTTTCTCGGGTATTGTCACTTTGAACAGTGATACATTGTCGCTTAGGTATTGTTTATCATCTCAGTTCGGTACGCTGGTCATGTTGAGCGTGTTGATGGAGGCATTTCTAGGAATATGTAAATGATCAAATATTGTTATTATGTATCTAGTATGTGTCCAAACATATTGAATGCATTTATATTTATAGGAAAAGACTGAGGGTTTTTCATGTTGTTCAGAATATATGCTAATAATAAGCGTTCAATGATTTGAATACATGAATTAATTCACCTAAACTATATACAAAGTATATATAGAGAGATGATATATATGCCAGGGTAGAGATTGCAAGCGGAGTCTGTACTGGTAGAAACTTATTATATAGAATAACCTATGCAATTGCAATCTCTACCAGTGGAAGCTCCATTCTGATCCTACATATGATTTTTCATATGTGAAACCATAGTTTGTATTAACAAAATGGTCATGATTAGGACATTATCAATTAATGCAATTTGTATTAAAGTGAGATACATTGATATGGAATTATTTGAATTTCTTTACATTTTTCACATATTAAAATAACATGCATAACAAATGAATATTATTGTTCAGCAAATAAAGTGTTGTTTGCCTACAGAACAATCAGGGTTTCTACCAGTTGAATTGGAAATTGTACTGGTAGAATCGGATCTGACAGGTAGGATCCGATTTCAATCTCTACTAGTAGGATACGGTGTCCTCCCATTTGTGAGAACTCCCAGTTGTGAGACACATTAATTAATGGTTCAGTGCACACAGGTGGTGCTTCCCCATCCCTACGATGAAAGTGGGAACAGCCCTGTTGTTGAACAGCCCTGTTATTGAAGAGTACCCGCAGGAGGCATAGTTCATTAATGAGTTAATTGACACAGAAGACATTGTTCGTTGAAGAGCATTTATTGTTTTCAATAGATACTGAATTACTGAAAAAAGATTATCCTGAACTGGTGATATATTCTACTTGTTGAAGGCCTGCCATAATGGTGATCGGAAAGAGCAGTCAAAGGTTAATAAATACATTTGGATTAATTATTGTTACAACAGTTATTGCTAGATTTTTCAAACACGTAAATCTGAGTAGGTAAATTAATTTCTCTTTCAAATGATCACGAAGTTACCTACACAAAGTGTTTATTTTTTTAAAGCCATTTATCTGAGTAGGTTAATTACTTTATCTTTTAGAGTTTCATTAAGTTACCTCCACAAGATTCAGTTAAATAGCTAATCCATAATTAGCTGGGGTTAATCCATTCTATCAGATAGGGGAGTAAGGTGTGTTTTCTTTCCTAAGTACCTACTCCACTGTCTCACAACTGGGAGTCTCACAACTGGAAGTTCTCACAAATGGGAGTAGACCGTAGGATACTGGTAAAGACTGCGAAGTCTCTACTGGTAGAATCTCCGATCAGATCGCAATCTCAACCCTGACAAATATTTATATATATATATAGGACACATATTTCTCCGAGAGGATCTATCTCTGAAACATTTGGCAACAGGGCTCATGTCTAACATGAAATGACTGTAACTTCGTCCAGTGAAACTCATGTTATACAGAACGTGAATAAAAGATGTATAAAAAAGTCACCATATTATTTTTTTTTTCATTTCGTCTTGATAAGATGTTAAAATATGCCTTGTAAGATTTGTGCGGCGATCTACTTCTGGGAACGATTATCCCTCCCACTTGAAGTTGTTTACAGGAGAAAGTAACATCATTTAAATAAAGTCCATATTGAATTATCCTAAAATGGTGTCTAATATTTTTCAATTAAGATAATTCTGGTAGTGAAATAAAAAATTCTGCCAGAAATTTCTGCGGGAAAAAAAAAATCTGCCAGACATTTCTGCGGAAAAAAATAATTCTGCCAGTAATTTCTGCAGAAATGCATTTTCAGAGCCCATTTGTGAGCTTATGAACACGTGCGCGCACTGGCACATGAATTTTTTGAGTTCATCTCCTCGAGATCTTTCCAATGATATAAAATATGTCTTTGTAGCTCGCTTCCTTCTATGTGTCAAGTTAGGACTCGCTGGCCATTCCCAAGTTGTCCCACCCGGCCTTTAATAAGGTGGAGGAGTGTACAGGATTACATCCGACTGACGGTGGAGGAGCATACAGGATTCCATCCAACAGACGGTGGATGAGCATGCATGATTCCATCCAACTAAATGGGGGAGGAGTGTACAGGATTCCATCCAACTGACGGTGGAAGAGTGCACAGGATTCGAAACAACTGATGGTGGAGGAGCATACAGGATTCAATCCAACTGATGGTGGAGGAGCATACAGGATTCAATTCAACAGACGGTGGAAGAGCATACAGGATTCCATCCAACTTAAGGTGGAGGAGTGCACAGGATTCCATCCAACTTAAGGTGAAGCAGCGTACAGGATTACATCCAACAGACGGTGGAGGAGCATACAGGATTCCACCCAACTGACGGTGGAGGAGCATACAGGATTCCATCCAACTGATGGTGGAGGAGCATACAGGATTACATCCAACAGACGGTGAAGGAGCGTACAGGATTCCATCCAACTGATGGTGGAGGAGCGTACAGGATTCCATCCAACTTAAGGTGGAGGAGCGTACAGGATTCCATCCAACTGATGGTGGAGCAGCGTACAGGATTCCATCCAACTTAAGGTGGATGAGCGTACAGGATTCCATCCTATTGATTGTGGAGGAGTGTACAGGATTCCATCCAACTTAAGGTGGAGGAGCGTACAGGATTCCATCCAACTGATGGTGGAGGAGTATACAGGATTCCATCCGACTTAAGGTGGAGGAGTGTACAGGATTCCATCCAACTTAAGGTGAAGCAGCGCACAGGATTACATCCAACAGACGGTGGAGGAGCATACAGGATTCCACCCAACTGACGGTGGAGGAGCATACGGGATTCCATCCAACTGATGGTGGAGGAGCATACAGGATTACATCCACCAGACGGTGAAGGAGCGTACAGGATTCCATCCAACTGATGGTGGAGGAGCATACATGATTCCATCCAACTGAAGGTGGAGGAGCGTACAGGATTCCATCCAACTGATGGTGGAGGAGCGTACATCCAACTTAAGGTGGATGAGCGTTTCCATCCAACTGATAGGAGTGGACAGGATTCCATCCAACTTAAGGTAGAGGAGCGTACAGGATTCCATCCAACTGAAGGTGGAGGAGTGTACAGGATTCCATCCAACTTAAGGTGGAGGAGTGTACAGGATTACATCCGACTGACGGTGGAGGAGCATACAGGATTCCATCCAACAGACGGTGGAGGAGTGTACAGGATTCCATCCAACTGACGGTGGAGGAGTGTACAAGATTCCATCCAACTGACGGTGGAGGAGCGTACAGGATTACTTCCAACAGACTGTGGAGGAGTGTACAGGATTACATCCAACAGACGGTGGAGGAGTGTACAGGATTCCATCCAACAGACGGTGGAGGAGTGTACAGGCTTCTATCCAACTGATGGTGGAGGAGTGTACAGGATTCCATCCAACTTAAGGCGGAGAAACATACAGGATTCCATCCAACTGACTGTGGAGGAGTGTACAGGATTACATCCAACTGACTGAGGAGTTGTGTACAGGATTACATCCGACTGACGGTCGAGGAGCATACAGGATTCCATCCAACAGACGGTGGAGGAGTGTACAGAATTCCATCCAACAGTCGGTGGAGGAGTGTACAGGACTCCATCCAACTTAAGGTGGAGGAGCGTACAGGATTCCATCCAACAGACGGTGGAGGAGTGTACAGGATTACATCCAACTGACGGAGGAGGAGTGTACAGGATTCCATCCAACAGACGGTGGAGGAGTGTACAGGATTCCATCCAACATGCGGTGGAGGAGTGTACAGGATTACATCGACAGACGGTGGTGGAGTGTACAGGATTCCATCCAACTGACGGTGGAGCAGCGTACAGGATTCCATCCAACTGACGGTGGAGGAGTGTACAGGATTCCATCCAACTGACGGTGGAGGAGCCTACAGGATTCCATCCAACTGACGGAGGAGGAGCATACAGGATTCCATACAACTGACGGTTGACGAGCTTAGAGGATTCCATCCAACTGAAGGTTGAGGAGTGCACAGGATTCCATCCGACTGACGGTGGAGGAGTGTACAGGATTTCATCAAACTGACGGTGGATGAGCATACATGATTCCATCCAACTAAATGGGGGAGGAGTGTACAGGATTCCATCCAACTGACGGTGGAAGAGTGCACAGGATTCTAAACAACTGATGGTGGAGGACCATACAGGATTCAATCCAACTGATGGTGGAAGAGTATACAGGATTCAATCCAACAGACGGTGGAAGAGCATACAGGATTCCATCCAACTTAAGGTGGAGGAGTGTACAGGATTCCATCCAACTTAAGGTGAAGCAGCGTACAGGATTACATCCAACAGACGGTGGAGGAGCATACAGGATTCCACCCAACTGACGGTGGAGGAGCATACAGGATTCCATCCAACTGATGGTGGAGGAGCATACAGGATTACATCCAACAGACGGTGAAGGAGCATACAGGATTCCATCCAACTAATGGTGGAGGAGCGTACAGTATTCCATCCAACTTAAGGTGGAGGAGTGTACAGGATTCCATCCAACTGATCGTGGAGGAGCGTACAGGATTCCATCCAACTTAAGGTGGATGAGCGTACAGGATTCCATCCAACTGATTGTGGATGAGTGTACAGGATTCCATCCAACTTAAGGTGGAGGAGCGTACAGGATTCCATCCAACTGATGGTGGAGGAGTGTACAGGATTCCATCCAACTTAAGGTGGAGGAGTGTACAGGATTACATCCGACTGACGGTGGAGGCGCATACAGGATTCCATCCAACAGACGGTGGAGGAGTGTACAGGATTCCATCCAACTGACAGGTGGAGGAGTGTACAGGATTCCATCCAACTGACGGTGGAGGAGTGTACAGGATTCCATCCAACAGACGGTGGAGGAGAGTACAGGATTACATCCAACTGACGGTGGAGGAGTGTACAGGATTCCATCCAACAGACGGTGGAGGAGCGTACAGGATTCCATCCAACTGATGGTGGAGGAGTGTACAGGATTCCATCCAACTTAAGGCGGAGGAGGATACAGGATTCCATCCAACTGACTGTGGAGGAACGTACAGGATTACATCCAACTGACGGTGGAGGAGTGTACAGGATTCCATCCAACTGACGGTGGAGGAGCGTACAGGATTCCATCCAACTGACGGTGGAGGAGTGTACAGGATTCCATCCAACTGACGGTGGAGGAACGTACAGGATTACATCCAACTGACGGAGGAGGAGTGTACAGGATTCCATCCAACTGACGGTGGAGGAGTGTACAGGATTACATCCGACTGACGGTGGAGGAGCATACAGGATTCCATCCAACAGACGGTGGATGAGCATGCATGATTCCATCCAACTAAATGGGGGAGGAGTGTACAGGATTCCATCCAACTGACGGTGGAAGAGTGCACAGGATTCGAAACAACTGATGGTGGAGGAGCATACAGGATTCAATCCAACTGATGGTGGAGGAGCATACAGGATTCAATTCAACAGACGGTGGAAGAGCATACAGGATTCCATCCAACTTAAGGTGGAGGAGTGCACAGGATTCCATCCAACTTAAGGTGAAGCAGCGTACAGGATTACATCCAACAGACGGTGGAGGAGCATACAGGATTCCACCCAACTGACGGTGGAGGAGCATACAGGATTCCATCCAACTGATGGTGGAGGAGCATACAGGATTCCATCCAACAGACGGTGAAGGAGCGTACAGGATTCCATCCAACTGATGGTGGAGGAGCGTACAGGATTCCATCCAACTTAAGGTGGAGGAGCGTACAGGATTCCATCCAACTGATGGTGGAGCAGCGTACAGGATTCCATCCAACTTAAGGTGGAGGAGCGTACAGGATTCCATCCTATTGATTGTGGAGGAGTGTACAGGATTCCATCCAACTTAAGGTGGAGGAGCGTACAGGATTCCATCCAACTGATGGTGGAGGAGTATACAGGATTCCATCCAACTTAAGGTGGAGGAGTGTACAGGATTCCATCCAACTTAAGGTGAAGCAGCGCACAGGATTACATCCAACAGACGGTGGAGGAGCATACAGGATTCCACCCAACTGACGGTGGAGGAGCATACAGGATTCCATCCAACTGATGGTGGAGGAGCATACAGGATTACATCCAACAGACGGTGAAGGAGCGTACAGGATTCCATCCAACTGATGGTGGAGGAGCATACAGGATTCCATCCAACTGAAGGTGGAGGAGCGTACAGGATTCCATCCAACTGATGGTGGAGGAGCGCACAGGATTCCATCCAACTTAAGGTGGATGAGCGTACAGGATTCCATCCAACTGATTGTGGAGGAGTGGACAGGATTCCATCCAACTTAAGGTAGAGGAGCGTACAGGATTCCATCCAACTGAAGGTGGAGGAGTGTACAGGATTCCATCCAACTTAAGGTGGAGGAGTGTACAGGATTACATCCGACTGACGGTGGAGGAGCATACAGGATTCCATCCAACTGACGGTGGAGGAGTGTACAGGATTCCATCCAACTGACGGTGGAGGAGTGTACAGGATTCCATCCAACTGACGGTGGAGGAGCGTACAGGATTACATCCAACAGACTGGTGGAGGAGTGTACAGGATTACATCCAACAGACGGTGGAGGAGTGTACAGGATTCCATCCAACAGACGGTGGAGGAGTGTACAGGATTCTATCCAACTGATGGTGGAGGAGTGTACAGGATTCCATCCAACTTAAGGCGGAGGAGCATACAGGATTCCATCCAACTGATGGTGGAGGAGTGTACAGGATTCCATCCAACTTAAGGTGGAGGAGTGTACAGGATTACATCCGACTGACGGTGGAGGAGCATACAGGATTCCATCCAACAGACGGTGGAGGAGTGTACAGAATTCCATCCAACAGTCGGTGGAGGAGTGTACAGGACTCCATCCAACTTAAGGTGGAGGAGCGTACAGGATTCCATCCAACTGACGGTGGAGGAGTGTACAGGATTACATCCAACTGACGGTGGAGGAGTGTACAGGATTCCATCCAACAGACGGTGGAGGAGTGTACAGGATTCCATCCAACATGCGGTGGAGGAGTGTACAGGATTCCATCGACAGACGACGGTGGAGTGGAGATTCCATCCAACTGACGGTGGAGCAGGGAGGATTCCATCCAACTGACGGTGGAGGAGTGTACAGGATTCCATCCAACTGACGGTGGAGGAGCCTACAGGATTCCATCCAACTGACGGAGGAGGAGCATACAGGATTCCATACAACTGACGGTTGACGAGCTTAGAGGATTCCATCCAACTGAAGGTTGAGGGAGTGCACAGGATTCCATCCGACTGACGGTGGAGGAGTGTACAGGATTTCATCAAACTGACGGTGGATGAGCATACATGATTCCATCCAACTAAATGGGGGAGGAGTGTACAGGATTCCATCCAACTGACGGTGGAAGAGTGCACAGGATTCCAAACAACTGATGGTGGAGGACCATACAGGATTCAATCCAACTGATGGTGGAAAGAGTATACAGGATTCAATCCAACAGACGGTGGAAGAGCATACAGGATTCCATCCAACTTAAGGTGGAGGAGTGTACAGGATTCCATCCAACTTAAGGTGAAGCAGCGTACAGGATTACATCCAACAGACGGTGGAGGAGCATACAGGATTCCACCCAACTGACGGTGGAGGAGCATACAGGATTCCATCCAACTGATGGTGGAGGAGCATACAGGATTACATCCAACAGACGGTGAAGGAGCATACAGGATTCCATCCAACTAATGGTGGAGGAGCGTACAGGATTCCATCCAACTTAAGGTGGAGGAGTGTACAGGATTCCATCCAACTGATCGTGGAGGAGCGTACAGGATTCCATCCAACTTAAGGTGGATGAGCGTACAGGATTCCATCCAACTGATTGTGGATGAGTGTACAGGATTCCATCCAACTTAAGGTGGAGGAGCGTACAGGATTCCATCCAACTGATGGTGGAGGAGTGTACAGGATTCCATCCAACTTAAGGTGGAGGAGTGTACAGGATTACATCCGACTGACGGTGGAGGCGCATACAGGATTCCATCCAACAGACGGTGGAGGAGTGTACAGGATTCCATCCAACTGACGGTGGAGGAGTGTACAGGATTCAATCCAACTGACGGTGGAGGAACGTACAGGATTCCTTCCAACAGACGGAGGAGGAGAGTACAGGATTACATCCAACTGACGGAGGAGGAGTGTACAGGATTTCATCCAACAGACGGTGGAGGAGCGTACAGGATTCTATCCAACTGATGGTGGAGGAGTGTACAGGATTCCATCCAACTTAAGGCGGAGGAGGATACAGGATTCCATCCAACTGACGGTGGAGGAACGTACAGGATTCCATCCAACTGACGGTGGAGGAGTGTACAGGATTCCATCCAACTGACGGTGGAGGAACGTACAGGATTCCATCCAACTGAAGGTGGAGGAGTGTACAGGATTCCATCCAACTGACGGTGGAGGAACGTACAGGATTCCATCCAACTGACGGAGGAGGAGTGTACAGGATTTCATCCAACAGACGGTGGAGGAGCGTACAGGATTCTATCCAACTGACGGAGGAGGAGCGTACAGGATTCCATACAACTGACGGTTGACGAGCTTACAGGATTCCATCCATCTGAAGGTTGAGGAGTGCACATGATTCCATCCGACTGACGGTGGAGGAGTGTACAGGAGTTCATCAAACTGACTGTGGATGAGCATACATGATTCCATCCAACTAAATGGGGGAGGAGTGTACAGGATTCCATCCAACTGACGGTGGAAGAGTGCACATGATTCCAAACAACTGATGATGGAGGAGCATACAGGATTCCATCCAACTGATGGTGGAGGAGCATACAGGATTCAATCCAACAGACGGTGGAAGAGTGTACAGGATTCGATCCAACTTAAGGTGGAGGGGTGCACAGGATTCCATCCAACTTAAGGTGAAGCAGCGTACAGGATTACATCCAACAGACGGTGGAGGAGCATACAGGATTCCACCCAACTGACGGTGGAGGAGCATACAGGATTCCATCCAACTGATGGTGGAGGAGCATACAGGATTACATCCAACAGACAGGTGAAGGAGCGTACAGGATTCCATCCAACTTAAGGTGGAGGAGGATACAGGATTCCATCCAACTGACGGTGGAGGAGCATACAGGATTCCATCCAACTGACGGTGGAGGAGCGTACAGGATTCAATCCAACAGACGGTGAAGGAGCGTACAGGATTCCATCCAACTGACGGTGGAGGAGTGTACAGGATTCCATCCAACTGACGGTGGAGGAGCGTACAGGATTCCATCCAACTGACGGTGGAGGAGCATACAGGATTCCATCCAACTTACGGTGGAGGAGTGTACAGGATTCCATCCAACTTACGGTGGAGGAGCAGGACAGGTGATTCCATCCAACTGATGGTGGAGAGGAGCGTACAGCCATCCAACTGACGGTGGAGGATTCCATCCATCCACTGACGGTGGAGGAGCGTACAGGATTCCATCCAACTGACGGTGGAGGAGCGTACAGGATTCCATCCAACTGACGGTGGAGGAGCGTACAGGATTCCATCCAACAGACGGTGGAGGAGTGTACAGGATTCCATCCAACTGACGGTGGAGGAGCGTACAGGATTCCATCCAACTGACGGTGGAGGAGCATACAGGATTCCATCCAACTGACGGTGGAGGAGCATACAGGATTCCATCCAACTGACAGTGGAGGAGCGTACAGGATTCCATCCAACAGACCATGAAGGAGCGTACAGGATTCCATCCAACAGACAGTGAAGGAGCGTACAGGATTCCATCCAACTGACGGTGGAGGAGCGTACAGGATTCCATCTAACTTACGGTGGAACAGCGTACAAGATTCCATCCAACTGACGGTGGATGAGCGTACATGATTTCATCCAACTAAATGGGGGATGAGTGTCATGGATTCCATCCAAATGACGGTGGAGGAGTATACAGGATTCAATCCAACTGATGGTGGAGGAGCATACAGGATTCAATTCAACAGACGGTGGAAGAGCATACAGGATTCGATCCAACTTAAGGTGGAGGAGTGCACAGGATTCCATCCAACTTAAGGTGAAGCAGCGTACAGGATTACATCCAACAGACGGTGGAGGAGCATACAGGATTCCACCCAACTGACGGTGGAGGAGCATACAGGATTCCATGCAACTGATGGTGGAGGAGCATACAGGATTACATCCAACAGACGGTGAAGGAGCGTACAGGATTCCATCCAACTGATGGTGGAGGAGCATACAGGATTCCATCCAACTGAAGGTGGAGGAGCGTACAGGATTCCATCCAACTGATGGTGGAGGAGTGTACAGGATTCCATCCAACTGAAGGTGGAGGAGCGTACAGGATTCCATCCAACTGATGGTGGAGGAGTGTACAGGATTCCATCCAACTGATGGTGGAGGAGTGTACAGGATTCCATCCAACTTAAGGTGGAGAGAGCGCACAGGATTCCATCCAACAGACGGTGGAGGAGCATACAGGATTCCATCCAACTGACGGTGGAGGAGCATACAGGATTCCATCCAACTGATGGTGGAGGAGCATACAGGATTCCATCCAACTGACGGTGGAGGAGCGTACAGGATTCCATCCAACTGATGGTGGAGGAGCGTACAGGATTCCATCCAACTGAAGGTGGAGGAGCGTACAGGATTCCATCCAACTGATGGTGGAGGAGTGTACAGGATTCCATCCAACTGAAGGTGGAGGAGCGTACAGGATTCCATCCAACTGACTGACGGTGGAGGAGTGTACAGGATTCCATCCAACATAAGGTGGAGGAGTGTACAGGATTCCATCCAACTGATGGTGGAGAAGCATACAGGATTACATCCAACAGACGGTGAAGGAGCGTACAGGATTCCATCCAACTTAAAGTGTAGTAGCATACAGTTTCCATCCAACTGACGGTGAAGGAGCGTACAGGATTCCATCGAACTGACGGTGGAGGAGCATACAGGATTCCATCCAACTGACGGTGGAGGAGCGTACACGAATCCATCCAACTGACAGTGGAGGAGTGTAGAGGATTCCATCCAACTGATGGTGGAGGAGTATACAAGATTCCATCCAACTGACGGTGGAGGAGGAGCGAACAAGATGCCAGCCAACAGACGGAGGAGGAGCGTACAGGATTCCATGCAACTGACGGTGGAGGAGCGTACAGGATTCCATCCAACAGACGGTGAAGGAGCGTACAGGATTCCATCCAACTGACGGTGGAGGAGCATACAGGATTCCATCCAACTGACGGTGGAGGAGCGTACAGGATTCCATCCAACTGATGGTGGAGGAGTGTACAGGATTCCATCCAACTTACGGTGGAGGAGCGTACAGGATTCCATCCAACTGACGGTGGAGGAGCATACAGGATTCCATCCAACTGATGGTGGAGGAGTGTACAGGATTCCATCCAACAGACGGTGGAGGAGCATACAGGATTCCATCCAACTGACGGTGGAGGAGCGTACAGGATTCCATCCAACTGACGGTGGAGGAGTGTACAGGATTCCATCCAACTGACGGTGGAGGAGTGTACAGGATTCCATCCAACTGACGGTGGAGGAGTGTACAGGATTCCATCCAACTGACGGTGGAGGAGCATACAGGATTCCATCCAACTGATGTTGGTGGAGGAGGTACAGGATTCCATCCAACAGACGGTGGAGGAGCGTACAGGATTCCATCCAACTGACGGTGGAGGAGTGTACAGGAATTCCATCCAACTGACGGTGGAGGAGCGTACAGGATTCCATCCAACTGATGGTGGAGGAGTGTACAGGATTCCATCCAACTGACGGTGGAGGAGCGTACAGGATTCCATCCAACTGACGGTGGAGGAGCGTACAGGATTCCATCCAACAGACAGGTGGAGAAGCGTACAGGATTCCATCCAACTGACGGTGGAGGTGTGTACAGGATTCCATTCAACTGACGGTGGAGGAGCATACAGGATTCCATCCAACTGACGGTGGATGAGCATACATGATTCCTCCCAACTGACGGTGGATGAGCATACATGATTCTATCCAACTAAATGGGGGAGGAGGATACAGGATTCCATCCAACTGACGGTGGAAGAGTGCACAGGATTCCAAACAACTGATGGTGGAGGAGCATATAGGATTCCATCCAACTGATGGTGGAGGAGCATACAGGATTCCATCCAACAGACGGTGGAGAGAGCATACAGGAGGATTCCATCCAACTTAAGGTGGAGGAGTGTACAGGATTCCATCCAACTTAAGGTGAAGGAGCGTACAGGATTCCATCCAACTTGACGGTGGAGGAGCATACAGGATTCCATCCAACTGACGGTGGAGGAGCATACAGGATTCCATCCAACTGACGGTGGAGGAGCATACAGGATTCCATCCAACAGACGGTGGAGGAGCGTACAGGATTCCATCCAACTGACGGTGGAGGAGGATTCCATACAGGAGGAGCATATTCCAAACTGACGGTGGAGGAGCGTACAGGATTCCATCCAACTGACGGTGGAGGAGCATACAGGATTCCATCCAACTGACGGTGGAGGAGCGTACAGGATTCCATCCAACTGACGGTGGAGGAGCATACAGGATTCCATCCAACTGACGGTGGAGGAGTGTACAGGATTCCATCCAACTGACGGTGGAGCAGCATACAGGATTCCATCCAACTGACGGTGGAGGAGTGTACAGGATTCCATCCAACTGACGGTGGAGGAGCGTACAGGATTCCATCCAACTGACGGTGGAGGAGCATACAGGATTCCATCCAACTGACGGTGGAGGAGTGTACAGGATTCCATCCAACTGACGGTGGAGGAGCGTACAGGATTCCATCCAACTGACGGTGGAGGAGCATACAGGATTCCATCCAACTGACGGTGGAGGAGCATACAGGATTCCATCCAACTGACGGTGGAGGAGCGTACAGGATTCCATCCAACTGACGGTGGAGGAGTGTACAGGATTCCATCCAACTGACGGTGGAGGAGTGTACAGGATTCCATCCAACTGACGGTGGAGGAGCGTACAGGATTCCATCCAACTGACGGTGGAGGAGTGTACAGGATTCCATCCAACTTACGGTGGAGGAGCGTACAGGATTCCATCCAACTGACGGTGGAGGAGCATACAGGATTCTATCCAACTGATGTTGGAGGAGTGTACAGGATTCCATCCAACAGACGGTGGAGGAGCGTACAGGATTCCATCCAACTGACTGTGGAGGAGCGTACACGAATCCATCCAACTGACGGTGGAGTAGAGTAGAGGATTCCATCTAACTGACGGTGGATGAGTGTAAAGGATTCCATCTAACTGACCGAGGAGGAGTGTACAGGATTCCATCCAAAAGACGGTGGAAGAGCATACAGGATTCCATCCATCTGATGTTGGACGCGTGTACAGGATTCCATCCAACAGACGGTGGAGGAGCGTACAGGATTCCATTCAACTGACTGTGGAGGAGCGTACACGAATCCATCCAACTGACGGTGGAGGAGCGTACAGGATTCCTTCCAACTGATGGTGGAGGAGTGTACAGGATTCCATCAAACAGACGGTTGAGGAATGTACAGGATTCCATCCAACTGACGGTGGAGGAGCGTACAGGATTCCATCCAACAGACGGTGGAGAAGCGTACAGGATTACATCCAACTGACGGAGGAGGTGTGTACAAGATTCCATTCAACTGACGGTGGAGGAGCATACAGGATTCCATCGAACTGACGGTGGATGAGCATACATGATTCCTCCCAACTGACGGTGGATGAGCATACATGATTCTATCCAACTAAATGGGGGAGGAGGATACAGGATTCCATCCAACTGACGGTGGAAGAGTGCACAGGATTCCAAACAACTGATGGTGGAGGAGCATACAGGATTCAATCCAACTGATGGTGGAGGAGCATACAGGATTCAATCCAACAGACGGTGGAAGAGCATACAGGATTCCATCCAACTTAAGGTGGAGGAGCATACAGGATTCCATCCAACAGAAGGTGAAGACAGCAACAGACAGGTGGACAGGATTCCATCCAACTGACGGTGAAGGAGCGGGATTCCATCCAACTGACGGTGGAGGAGCATACAGGATTCCATCCAACTGACGGTGGAGGAGCGTACAGGATTCCATCCAACAGACGGTGAAGGAGCGTACAGGATTCAATCCAACTGACGGTGGAGTAGTGTACAGGATTCCATCTAACTGACGGTGGTGCAGCATACAGGATTCGATCCAACTGACGGTGGAGGAGTGTACAGGATTCCATCTAACTTACGGTGGAGGAGCGTACAAGATTCCATCCAACTGACGGTGGAGGAGCATACAGGATTCTATCCAACTGATGTTGGACGCGTGTACAGGATTCCATCCAACTGACTGTGGAGGAGCGTACACGAATCCATCCAACTGACGGTGGAGCAGCGTACAGGATTCTTTCGAACTGACGGTGTAGGAGTATTCAGGATTCCATCCAACTGACCCTTGAGGAGCGTACACGATTCCAAAGAACTGACGGTGGAGGAGTGCACAGGATTGCATCCAACTGACGGTGGAGGAGTGTACAGGATTCCATCCAACTGACGGTGGTGGAGCGTACAGGATTCCATCCAACTGACAGTGGAGGAGTGTACGGGATTCCATCTAACTTACGGTGGAGGAGCGTACAAGAGTCCATCCAACTGACGGTGGAGGAGCATACAGCATTCTATCCCAATGATGTTAGAGGCGTGTACAGGATTCCATCCTACAGACGGTGGAGGAGCGTACAGGATTCCATTCAACTGACTGTGGAGGAGCGTACACGAATCCATCCAACTGACGATGGAGGAGCGTAGAGGATTCCATCCAACGGACGGTGGAGAAGTGTACAGGATTCCATCCAACTTAAGGTGGAGGAGTGTACAGGATTGCATCCAACTTAAGGTTGACAGGCGTACAGGATTCCTTCCAACAGACGGTGGAGGAGTGTACAGGATTCCATCCAACAGACGGATGAGGAGCGTACAGGATTCCATCCAACTGACGGTTGAGGAGTGTACAGGATTCCATCCAACTTAAGGTGGAGGAGTGTACAGGATTCCATCCAACTGACGGTGGAGGAGCATACAGGATTCCATCCAACTGACAGTGGAGGAGCGTATAGGATTCCATCAAACTGACGGTGGAGGAGTGTACAGGATTCCATCCAGCTTAAGTTGGACAGGCGTACAGGATTCCATCGAACAGACGGTGGAGGAGTGTACAGGATTCCATCCAACAGACGGTGGAGGAGTGTACAGGATTCCATCCAACTAACGGTGGAGGAGTGTACAGGATTCCATCCAACTGACAGTGGAGGAGGAGCGAACACGATTCAATCCATCAGACGAAGGAGGAGCGTACAGGATTCCATCCAACTGACGGTTGACGAGATTACAGGATTCCACCCAACTGAAGGTTGAGGAGTGCACAGGATTCCATCAAACTGACGGTCGAGGAGTGTACAGGATTTCATCGAACTGACGGTGGATGAGCATACAGGATTCCATCCAACTTAAGGTGAAGGAGTGCAGAGGATTCCATCCAACTGACGATGGAGGAGCATAGAGGATTCCATCCAACAGACGGTGGAAGAGCAAACAGGATTCCATCCAACTGAGGTTTGACGAGGGTAAAGTATTCCATCTAACTGACGGTTGAGGAGCGTACACGATTCCAAACAACTGACGGTGGAGGAGTGAACAGGATTCCATCCATCAGACGGTGAAGGAGTGTACAGGATTCCATCCAACTGACGGTTGAAGTATGTACAGGATTCCATCCAACTGACGGTGAAGTTACATACAGGATTCAATCCAACTGACGGTGGAGGAGCATACAGGATTCAATCCAACTGATGGTGGAGGAGCATACAGGATTCCATCCAACTGACGGTGGAGGAGCATACAGGATTCCATCCAACTGACGGTGGAGGAGCATACAGGATTCCATCCATGACGGTGAAGGAACATACAGGATTCCATCCAACTGACGGTGGTGCAACGTACAGGATTCCATCCAACTGACTTTGGAAAAGTGTACAGGATTCCATCTAACTGACGGTGGAGGAGCGTACAAGATTCCATCCAACTGACGGTGGATGAGCATACAGGATTCTATGCAACTGATGTTGGACGAGTGTACAGTATTCCATCCAACAGACGGTGGAGGAGCATACAGGATTCCATCCAACTGACGGTGGATGAGCGTACAGGAATCCATCCAACTGACAGTTGATGACGGTACAGGATTCCATCCAACTGACGGTGCAATAGCGTACAGGATTCCATCCAACTGACGGTGGAGGAGCGTAGAGGATTCCATCAAACTGACGGTGGATGAGTGTAAAGGATTCCTTCTAACTGACAGAGGAGGAGTGTACAGGATTCCACCCAACTGACGGTTGAGGAGCGTACACGATTCCAAACAACTGACGGTGAAGGAGTGTACAGGATTCCATCCAACTGACGGTGGAGGAGTGTACAGGATTCCATCCAACTGACGGTGGTGCAGCGTACAGGATTCCATCCAACTGACAGTGGAGGAGTGTACAGGATTCCATCTAACTTACGGTGGAGGAGCGTACAAGATTCCATCCAACTGACGGTGGATGAGGATACAGGATTCTATCCAGCTGATGTTGGACGCGTGTACAGGATTCCATCCAACAGACGTTGGAGGAGAGTACAGGATTCCATTCAACTGACAGTGGAGGAGCGTATAGGATTCCATCCAACTGACGGTGGAGGAGTGTACAGGATTCCATCCAACTTAAGGTGGAGGAGCGTACAGGATTCCATCCAACTGACAGTGGAGCAGCGTATAGGATTCCATCCAACTGACGGTGGAGGAGTGTACAGGATTCCATCCAACTTAAGGTTGACAGGCGTACAGGATTCCTTCCAACAGACGGTGGAGGAGTGTACAGGATTCCATCCAACAGACGGATGAGGAGCGTACAGGATTCCATCCAACTGACGGTGGAGGAGTGTACAGGATTCGATCCAACTTAAGGTGGAGGAGTGTACAGGATTCCATCCAACTGACGGTGGAGGAGCATACAGGATTCCATCCAACTGACAGTGTAGGAGCGTATAGGATTCCATCAAAATGACGGTGGAGGAGTGTACAGGATTCCATCCAACTTAAGTTGGACAGGCGTACAGGATTCCATCGAACAGACGGTGGAGGAGTGTACAGGATTCAATCCAACTGACGGTGGAGGTGCATTCAGGATTCCATCCAACAGACGGTGGAGGAGTGTACAGGATTCCATCCAACTAACGGTGGAGGAGTGTACAGGATTCCATCCAACTAACGGTGGAGGAGGAGCGAACACGATTCAATCCATCAGACGAAGGAGGAGCGTACAGGATTCCATCCAACTGACGGTTGACGAGATTACAGGATTCCACCCAACTGAAGGTTGAGGAGTGCACAGGATTCCATCAAACTGACGGTTGAGGAGTGCACAGGATTCCATCAAACTGACGGTCGAGGAGTGTACAGGATTTCATCCCACTGACGGTGGATGAGCATACAGGATTCCATCCAACAGACTGTGGAAGAGCAAACAGGATTCCATCCAACTGAAGTTTGACTAGGGTAAAGCATTCCATCCAACTGACGGTTGAGGAGCGTACACGATTCCAAACAACTGACAGTGGAGGAGTGCACAGGATTCCATCCATCAGACGGTGAAGGAGTGTACAGGATTCCATCCAACTGACGGTTGAAGTATGTACAGGATTCCATCCAACTGACGGTGAAGGAACATACAGGATTCAATCCAACTGACGGTGGAGGAGCATACAGGATTCAATCCAACTGATGGTGGAGGAGCATACAGGATTCCATCCAACTAACGGTGGAGGAGCATACAGGATTCCATCCAACTGACGGTGAAGGAACATACAGGATTCCATCCAACTGACGGTGGTGCAACGTACAGGATTCCATCCAACTGACTTTGGAAAAGTGTACAGGATTCCATCTAACTGACGGTGGAGGAGCGTACAAGATTCCATCCAACTGACGGTGGATGAGCATACAGGATTCTATGCAACTGATGTTGGACGAGTGTACAGTATTCCATCCAACAGACGGTGGAGGAGCATACAGGATTCCATCCAACTGACGGTGGATGAGCGTACAGGAATCCATCCAACTGACAGTTGATGACGGTACAGGATTCCATCCAACTGACGGTGCAATAGCGTGCAGGATTCCATCCAACTGACGGTGGAGGAGCGTAGAGGATTCCATCAAACTGACGGTGGATGAGTGTAAAGGATTCCTTCTAACTGACCGAGGAGGAGTGTACAGGATTCCACCCAACTGACGGTTGAGGAGCGTACACGATTCCAAACAACTGACGGTGAAGGAGTGTACAGGATTCCATCCAACTGACGGTGGAGGAGTGTACAGGATTCCATCCAACTGACGGTGGTGCAGCGTACAGGATTCCATCCAACTGACAGTGGAGGAGTGTACAGGATTCCATCTAACTTACGGTGGAGGAGCGTACAAGATTCCATCCAACTGACGGTGGATGAGGATACAGGATTCTATCCAGCTGATGTTGGACGCGTGTACAGGATTCCATCCAACAGACGTTGGAGGAGAGTACAGGATTCCATTCAACTGACAGTGGAGGAGCGTATAGGATTCCATCCAACTGACGGTGGAGGAGTGTACAGGATTCCATCCAACTTAAGGTGGAGGAGCGTACAGGATTCCATCCAACTGACAGTGGAGCAGCGTATAGGATTCCATCCAACTGACGGTGGAGGAGTGTACAGGATTCCATCCAACTTAAGGTTGACAGGCGTACAGGATTCCTTCCAACAGACGGTGGAGGAGTGTACAGGATTCCATCCAACAGACGGATGAGGAGCGTACAGGATTCCATCCAACTGACGGTTGACGAGATTACAGGATTCCACCCAACTGAAGGTTGAGGAGTGCACAGGATTCCATCAAACTGACGGTTGAGGAGTGCACAGGATTCCATCAAACTGACGGTCGAGGAGTGTACAGGATTTCATCCCACTGACGGTGGATGAGCATACAGGATTCCATCCAACAGACTGTGGAAGAGCAAACAGGATTCCATCCAACTGAAGTTTGACTAGGGTAAAGCATTCCATCCAACTGACGGTTGAGGAGCGTACACGATTCCAAACAACTGACAGTGGAGGAGTGCACAGGATTCCATCCAACAGACGGTGAAGGAGTGTACAGGATTCCATCCAACTGACGGTTGAAGTGTGTACAGGATTCCATCCAACAGATGGTGAAGGAGCGTAGAGGATTACATCCAACTGACGGTGGAGGAGCATACAGGATTCAATCCAACTGACGGTGGAGGAGCATACAGGATTCCATCCAACTGAGGGTGGAGGAGCATACAGGATTCCATCCAACTGACGGTGAAGGAACATACAGGATTCCATCCAACTGACGGTGGTGCATCGTACAGGATTCCATCCAACTGACTTTGGAAGAGTGTACAGGATTCCATCTAACTGACGGTGGAGGAGCGTACAAGATTCCATCCAACTGACGGTGGATGAGCATACAGGATTGTATGCAACTGATGTTGGACGAGTGTACAGTATTCCATCCAACAGACGGTGGAGGAGCATACAGGATTCCATCCAACTGACGGTGGAGGAGCGTACAGGATTCCATCCAACTGACGGTGGAGGAGCGTAGAGGATTGAATCCAACTGAGAGTGGAGGAGGATACAGGATTCCATCCAACTGACGGTGGAGGAGCATACAGGATTCCATCCAACTGACAGTGGAGGAGCGTATAGGATTCCATCAAAATGACGGTGGAGGAGTGTACAGGATTCCATCCAACTTAAGTTGGGCAGGCGTACAGGATTCCATCGAACAGACGGTGGAGGAGTGTACAGGATTCAATCCAACTGACGGTGGAGGTGCATTCAGGATTCCATCCAACAGACGGTGGAGGAGTGTACAGGATTCCATCCAACTAACGGTGGAGGAGTGTACAGGATTCCATCCAACTGACGGTGGAGGAGGAGCGAACACGATTCAATCCATCAGACGAAGGAGGAGCGTACAGGATTCCATCCAACTGACGGTTGACGAGATTACAGGATTCCACCCAACTGAAGGTTGAGGAGTGCACAGGATTCCATCAAACTGACGGTCGAGGAGTGTACAGGATTTCATCCAACTGACGGTGGATGAGCATACAGGATTCCATCCAACTTAAGGTGAAGGAGTGCAGAGGATTCCATCCAACTGACGATGGAGGAGCATAGAGGATTCCATCCAACAGACGGTGGAAGAGCAAACAGGATTCCATCCAACTGAAGTTTGACGAGGGTAAAGCATTCCATCCAACTGACGGTTGAGGAGCGTACACGATTCCAAACAACTGACGGTGGAGGAGTGCACAGGATTCCATCCAACAGACGGTGAAGGAGTGTACAGGATTCCATCCAACTGACGGTTGAAGTGTGTACAGGATTCCATCCAACAGATGGTGAAGGAGCGTAGAGGATTACATCCAACTGACGGTGGAGGAGCATACAGGATTCAATCCAACTGACGGTGGAGGAGCATACAGGATTCCATCCAACTGAGGGTGGAGGAGCATACAGGATTCCATCCAACTGACGGTGAAGGAACATACAGGATTCCATCCAACTGACGGTGGTGCATCGTACAGGATTCCATACAACTGACTTTGGAAGAGTGTACAGGATTCCATCTAACTGACGGTGGAGGAGCGTACAAGATTCCATCCAACTGACGGTGGATGAGCATACAGGATTGTATGCAACTGATGTTGGACGAGTGTACAGTATTCCATCCAACAGACGGTGGAGGAGCATACAGGATTCCATCCAACTGACGGTGGAGGAGCGTACAGGATTGCATCCAACTGACGGTGGAGGAGCGTAGAGGATTCCATCAAACTGACGGTGGATGAGTGTAAAGGATTCCTTCTAACTGACCGAGGAGGAGTGTACAGGATTCTATCCAACAGACGGTGAAAGAGCATACAGGATTCCATCCAACTGACGGTTGAGGAGCGTACACGATTCCAAACAACTGACCGTGAAGGAGTGCACAGGATTCCATCCAACTGCCGGTGGAGGAGTGTACAGGATTCCATCCAACTGACGGTGGTGCAGCGTACAGGATTCCATCCAACTGACAGTGGAGGAGTGTACAGGATTTCATCTAACTTACGGTGGAGGAGCGTACAGGATTCCATCCAACTGACGGTGGATGAGGATACAGGATTCTATGCAACTGATGTTGGACGAGTGTACAGGATTCCATCCAACAGACGGTGGAGGAGCATACAGGATTCCATCCAACTGACGGTGGAGGAGTGTACAGGATTCCATCCAACTGACGGTGGTGCAGCGTACAGGATTCCATCCAACTGACAGTGGAGGAGTGTACAGGATTCCATCTAACTTACGGTGGAGGAGCGTACAAGATTCCATCCAACTGACGGTGGATGAGCATACAGGATTTTATCCAACTGATGTTGGACGCGTGTACAGGATTCCATCCAACAGACGGTGGAGGAGCGTACAGGATTCCATTCAACTGACTGTGGAGGAGCGTACACGAATCCATCCAACAGACGGTGGAGGAGCGTATAGAATTCCATCCAACAGACGGTGGAGGAGTGTACAGGATTCCATCCAACTTAAGGTGGAGGAGCGTACAGGATTGAATCCAACTGAGAGTGGAGGAGGATACAGGATTCAATCCAACTGACAGTTGAGGAGCGTATAGGATTCCATCCAACTTACGGTGGAGGAGTGTACAGGATTCCATCCAACTTCAGGTGGACAGGCGTACAGGATTCCATCCAACAGACGGTGGAGGAGTGTACAGGATTCGATCCAACTGACGGTGGAGGAGTGTACAGGATTCCATCCAACTGACGGTGGAGGAGGAGCGAACAAGATTCCACCCAACAGACGGAGGAGGAGCGTACAGGATTCCATCCAACTGACGGTTGACGAGCTTACAGGATTCCACCTAACTGAAGGTTGAGGAGTGCACAGGATTCCATCCAACTGACGGTTGAGGAGTGTACAGGATTCCATCTAACTAACGGTGGAGGAGCGTACAAGATTCCATCCAACTGACGGTGGATGAGGATACAGGATTCTATGCAACTAATGTTGGACGAGTGTACAGGATTTCATCCAACAGACGGTGGAGGAGCATACAGGATTCCATCCAACTGACGGTGGAGGAGCGTACAGGAATCCACCCAACTGACAGTTGATGAGCGTGCAGGATTCCAACTGACGGTGGAGGAGCGTAGAGGATTCCATCCAACTGAAGGTGGATGAGTGTACAGGATTCCATCCAACTGACCGAGGTGGAGTGTACAGGATTCCATCCAACTGACGGTGGATGAGCGTACAGGATTCCATCTAAATTACCATGGATGAGTTTACAGGATACCATCCAACTGACCGAGGAGGAGCATGCAGGTTTCCATCCAAATTACCATGGATGAGCGTACAGGATTCCATCCAAGTGACGGTGGAGGAGTGTACAGGATTCCATCCAACTTCAGGTGGACAGGCGTACAGGATTCCATCCAACAGACGGTGGAGGAGTGTACAGGATTCGATCCAACTGACGGTGGAGGAGTGTACAGGATTCCATCCAACTGACGGTGGAGGAGGAGCGAACAAGATTCCACCCAACAGACGGAGGAGGAGCGTACAGGATTCCATCCAACTGACGGTTGACGAGCTTACAGGATTCCACCTAACTGAAGGTTGAGGAGTGCACAGGATTCCATCCAACTGACGGTTGAGGAGTGTACAGGATTCCATCTAACTAACGGTGGAGGAGCGTACAAGATTCCATCCAA
Organism: Haliotis rubra; assembly: GCF_003918875.1. Lineage (NCBI taxonomy): Eukaryota > Metazoa > Mollusca > Gastropoda > Lepetellida > Haliotidae > Haliotis > Haliotis rubra. The sequence goes on from NW_025766903.1 coordinate 135,419, forward strand.
CTGACGGTGGATGAGGATACAGGATTCTATGCAACTAATGTTGGACGAGTGTACAGGATTCCATCCAACAGACGGTGGAGGAGCATACAGGATTCCATCCAACTGACGGTGGAGGAGCGTACAGGAATCCACCCAACTGACAGTTGATGAGCGTGCAGGATTCCAACTGACGGTGGAGGAGCGTAGAGGATTCCATCCAACTGAAGGTGGATGAGTGTACAGGAGTCCATCCAACTGACCGAGGTGGAGTGTACAGGATTCCATCCAACTGACGGTGGATGAGCGTACAGGATTCCATCTAAATTACCATGGAGGAGTGTACAGGATACCATCCAACTGACCGAGGAGGAGCATGCAGGTTTCCATCCAAATTACCATGGATGAGCGTACAGGATTCCATCCAACTGACGGTAGATGAGCGTACAGGATTCCATCTAACTGACGGTGGTGCAGCATACAGGATTCCATCAAACTGACGGTGGAGGAGTATACAGGATTCCATCTAACTTACGGTGGAGGAGCGTTCAAGATTCCATCCAACTGACGGTGGAGGAGCGTAGAGGATTCCATCCAACTGAAGGTGGATGAGTGTACAGGATTCCATCCAACTGACCGAGGTGGAGTGTACAGGTTTCCATCCAACTGACGGTGGATGAGCGTACAGGATTCCATCTAAATTACCATGGAGGAGTGTACAGGATACCATCCAACTGACCGAGGAGGAGCATACAGGTTTCCATCCAAATTACCATGGATGAGCGTACAGGATTCCATCGAACTGACGGTAGATGAGCGTACAGGATTCCATCCAAATTACCATGGAGGAGTGTACAGGATTTCATCCGACTGACTTGTGATTGAAGAAGTCGAGCAAGCAAGACACAACATGAGTACAAGTCTGAGCGAAACCCATCTTTCAAACAAATTTGTTATATGGCCAAACCAATTGCATTGTTCCAATAGAGATTAGAAGTCACCATCAGTGTGTGTCCCATGAAGAGAGCTTCTGCTTGCCCAGTTAAGTGTCTAGTCTGTATGTATCTTTTAGCAGGTTGCAAACACAAATATTTCCACAAATGTTTTGCTATTGTCTGAATGGAGGAATCATGTATTCAAGGCCGTTACTGCATTGTATAATACACGGATGCTAACATCACGCTTGTTGTAATGTTGTCGTCGGTTACAAATTCTGAGATCACCTTGTCTTAGAACTGTTAATATGAAAAGAAAAATACTGCTCAGATACATACCCGTGATATCCGGAATGATACATGAGTTTCTATAGAATGAAAAAATCTAAAAACATTTCCCTACGTCAGAAAATATTCATATTTCAAGCCCTTGTAAATTTCAGCACATGTTACAATTAAAGGAATGTATTGGTATACTTTATAGGGGGCATCTATTGGTATGCTATATGGTCAGATGGTATGTGTTGCTATACTATATGGTCAGGTGGCATGTATTGGTATACTTTATGGTCAGGTGGTATGTATTGGTATACTACATGGTCAGGTGACATGTATTGGTATACTATATGGTCAGGTGGTATGTTTTGGTATGCTATGGTCAAGTGACATGTATTGGTATACTTTATGGTCAGGTGGCATGTATTGGTATACTTTATGGTCAGGTGGTATGTATTGGTATACTATATGGTCATGTGGTATGTGTTGGTATGCTATGGTCAGGTGACATGTATTGGTATACTATATGGTCATGTGGTATGTATTGGTATACTATATGGTCAGGTGGCATGTGTTGGTATACTATATGGTCAGGTGGTATGTATTGGTATACTATATGGTCATGTGGTATGTATTGGTATACTATATGGTCAGGTGGCATGTGTTGGTATACTTTATGGTCAGGTGACATGTATTGGTATACTATATGGTCATGTGGTATGTGTTGGTATGCTATGGTCAGGTGACATGTATTGGTATACTATATGGTCATGTGGTATGTATTGGTATACTACATGGTCAGGTGGCATGTGTTGGTATGCTATGGTCAGGTGACATGTATTGGTATACTATATGGTCATGTGGTATGTGTTGCTATACTATATGGTCAGGTGGCATGTGTTGGTATACTTTATGGTCAGGTGGTATGTTTTGGTATGCTATGGTCAGGTGACATGTATTGGTATACTATATGATCAGGTGGTATGTTTTGGTATGCTATGGTCAGGTGACATGTATTGGTATACTATATGGTCATGTGGTATGTGTTGCTATACTATATGGTCAGGTGGTATGTATTGGTATACTACATGGTCAGGTGGTATGTATTGGTATACTATATGGTCATGTGGTATGTATTGTGGTATGTGTATTGCTATACTATATGGTCAGGTGGCATGTGTTGGTATACTATATGGTCAGGTGACATGTATTGGTATACTACATGGTCAGGTGGTATGTATTGGTATACTACATGGTCAGGTGACATGTATTGGTATACTATATGGTCATGTGGTATGTGTTGCTATACTATATGGTCAGGTGACATGTATTGGTATACTACATGGTCAGGTGGTATGTATTGGTATACTACATGGTCAGGTGACATGTATTGGTATACTATATGGTCATGTGGTATGTGTTGCTATACTATATGGTCAGGTGGCATGTATTGGTATACTATTGGTCAAGGTGGTATGCATTGGTATGGTCAGGTGACATGTATTGGTATACGATATGGTCATGTGGTATGTGTTGGTATGCTATGGTCAGGTGACATGTATTGGTATACTATATGGTCATGTGGTATGTGTTGCTATACTATATGGTCAGGTGGCATGTGTTGGTATACTACATGGTCAGGTGGTATGTATTGGTATACTACATGGTCAGGTGGTATGTATTGGTATACTACATGGTCAGGTGACATGTATTGGTATACTACATGGTCAGGTGGTATGTATTGGTATACTATATGGTCAGGTGGTATGTGTTGCTATACTATATTGTAAGGTGGCATGTATTGGTATACTACATGGTCAGGTGACATGTATTGGTATACTACATGGTCAGGTGACATGTATTGGTATACTATATGGTCAGGTGGTATGTATTGGTATACTATATGGTCATGTGGTATGTGTTGCTATACTATATTGTAAGGTGGCATGTATTGGTATACTACATGGTCAGGTGGTATGTATTGGTATACTACATGGTCAGGTGACATGTATTGGTATACTATATGGTCATGTGGCATGTATTGGTATACTATATGGTCAGGTGGCATGTGTTGGTATACTATATTGTAAGGTGGCATGTATTGGTATACTATATGGTCATGTGGTATGTTTTGGTATGCTATGGTCAGGTGGCATGTATTGGTATACTATATGGTCATGTGGTATGTATTGGTATACTATATGGTCAGTTTGCATGTGTTGGTATACTATATGGTCAGGTGACATGTATTAATATACTATATGGTCAAGCATTACCTGAGGTATCAAGTTTTCACTTCATGCATGAACAAGGTGCTGTGCGGCAATACACGATGATCATACGTTTTAAAGTGCAGCTTCATATGAAATAACCATCCAAAGTGAGGAGATATCGGGAAACGTACACAAATCCGGTCATGTTTACGTGTACTTCAGTGGTACACTTTCCGACTTGTGGTTCTTTGCGTTGTGGGAGCGTCGCGTGATGAATACATACGTCCTTCATGATTAAAAGTAAACTAAAGTCTGTTCGAGCGTTTGATCCCAAACAATATGCGTCTTGTCTAAACCTAGTCTGAATTCGTTGCCATTCATTAGTAAGTGCGCCTGTAGTTTCACTTCATATCAACACTTCCCCTACCTTACTGCTGAACATATTTGATATCTGGGTTCTGACCAAAAGGACGGGCTCTCAAAATCTGTGACACCACTTCTAACACCTTATGTACAATGTGTAAACATGTCATCACACATGTAGAGTGGGACATGACAGCCGACACATATCAGGAGAGATCTCATGCATGAAGAGTGGGAAATGACAGCCGAGCGTTTGTAGTGACATGCAACACAACACCTCTCTAAGATTGTCAGCCTGATTGCCATTACGTGGCGGTGGCGTGTTATTGATCGGACACGGACACGGATACGTACTGATCCATGAAAGGTGAGGATCCGCCATCTTGTCCCTTGCGATGAAATTACAGTCAAGCATGTCGGTTTCTTGGCAATGTTGATTTATTTATCGTAGTGGATATCTTGGGAGGGTACTGTAAGTTCGTGTCATTTAAAAAAAGTTACATCTACCACAGTCTTGAACAATCGCCAGCGACTTAAGGGATGGCGTGAATCCCCCTGGGTACCACGCAGGTAGCAGAGGTAATTTACGCCCCATTCGCCCCCAGTTGTCTTAATTTGGTTGCTGGTGAGCTGTAGTCCGTATTATATATTCTGTTACTTGTACACGTTATACTTGTAAGGTTACAGACTAGTTTTAGAAGTGCATATGTAATAATCTAGTTGTTTTCCGACCTATGCTTTTTGTACATACATGTATTAATTATGCCTACGTTTTATTGTACCGATGTGCCTGATGTGACCTTAAATATTAATTCACTCACTCGTTTATAGGACCATAACCTGCGGTGTTTATGACCTATCTGAATTTCCATAAATGTAAAAATAGATCGCTCTACGTATGAGCACTATGACTCGCTGTGACTACATAGTGCATTCACTGCATCCTCGCATCTCGTCCAGCCTACTAGTGTCGTGAGTGGTCGGTCACTGTGAAGTACTGTAGGAACGGCGAGGTAAGACTGAGTCTCTGATTGTACATGTCGACTCCAGTTACCGACAGACAATGCGTGTTCTGTACTTGAAGTAAGTAGTATCAGGTGTAGGCAGTGATATGCTCTTCTGGCTACTGTTGTACCACTGAGGTAAACGATTTCATGGCATTGTATTCCCAGGCCTACCATACAAACGGTGAACAAATCATCAAAACTGGACTCATATACACCAAAACAGAACAAAAATCACCAAAACTGCAACCATATCCTCTAAACCCGAAACAATACATCTGTAATGGAAGACTAATCGTTTGAAATGGAAACGAAACTCGCGTATCAGCTACAAGAGCGCGCGAGAACGGTCGCCGAGCGTACAAAACGACATTCATAGCATCCCAACACGGCAGTCATATTTCCCGAAACGGCATACAAATCGTCAAAGATGGCGGCGAGGGGAGACGAATAGGCAATGGTACATAATTGTTTTTCGTCACTATGAGTCTAATCTTGAAAATTTGATATCGGGATGTAGTGCATAAACCCCCTATTGTAGTAAGCTTCAAACCTATGTCCATACTTCTCAGTGTCAGGCTTGCAATTCTACAATGTGGTCCTCGTTCGACAGAAAAGCATTTCTTGTCAACATGCCGTGCTACAGCTTCTCTTCAGTTTTGTAAATAAAGTATTCATAGCATCACATTCAACATTACTATATTTTAGTGATTTAAAAGTTGACAAAAACTTTGTTTATTCTCCGTGAATTGCATATCTAAGGATCCGTTTTCCGACCTATGCTTTTTGTACATATATGTATTAATTATGCCTACGTTTTATGGGACCGATGTCGCTTAAATATTAATTCACTCACTCGTTTATAGGACCATCACCCGGGGTGTTTATGACCTATCTGAATTTCCATAAATGTAAAATAGCTCGCTCTACGTATGAGCACTATGACTCGCTGTGACTACATAGTGCATTCACTGCATCCTCGCATCTCGTCCAGCCTACTAGTGTCGTGAGTGGTCGGTCACTGTGAAGTACTGTAGGAACGGCGAGGTAAGACTGAGTCTCTGATTGTACATGTCGACTCCAGTTACCGACAGACAATGCGTGTTCTGTACTTGAAGTAAGTAGTATCAGGTGTAGGCAGTGATATGCTCTTCTGGCTACTGTTGTACCACTGAGGTAAACGATTTCATGGCATTGTATTCCCAGGCCTACCATACAAACGGTGAACAAATCATCAAAACTGGACTCATATACACCAAAACAGAACAAAAATCACCAAAACTGCAACCATATCCTCTAAACCCGAAACAATACATCTGTAATGGAAGACTAATCGTTTGAAATGGAAACGAAACTCGCGTATCAGCTACAAGAGCGCGCGAGAACGGTCGCCGAGCGTACAAAACGACATTCATAGCATCCCAACACGGCAGTCATATTTCCCGAAACGGCATACAAATCGTCAAAGATGGCGGCGAGGGGAGACGAATAGGCTTTGGTACATAATTGTTTTTCGTCACTATGAGTCTAATCTTGAAAATTTGATATCAGGATGTAGTGCATAAACCCCCTATTGTAGTAAGCTTCAAACCTATGTCCATACTTCTCAGTGTCAGGCTTGCAATTCTGCACAATGTGGTCCCTCGTTCGACAGAATAGCATTTCTTGTCAACATGCCGTGCTACAGCTTCTCTTCAGTTTTGTAAATAAAGTATTCATAGCATCACATTCAACATTACTATATTTTAGTGATTTAAAAAGTTGACAAAAACTTTGTTTATTCTCCGTGAATTGCATATCTAAGTGATCCGTTTTCCGACCTATGCTTTTTGTACATATATGTATTAATTATGCCTACGTTTTATGGGACCGATGTCGCTTAAATATTAATTCACTCACTCGTTTATAGGACCATCACCCGGGGTGTTTATGACCTATCTGAATTTCCATAAATGTAAAAATAGCTCGCTCTACGTATGAGCACTATGACTCGCTGTGACTACATAGTGCATTCACTGCATCCTCGCATCTCGTCCAGCCTACTAGTGTCGTGAGTGGTCGGTCACTGTGAAGTACTGTAGGAACGGCGAGGTAAGACTGAGTCTCTGATTGTACATGTCGACTCCAGTTACCGACAGACAATGCGTGTTCTGTACTTGAAGCAAGTAGTATCAGGTGTAGGCAGTGATATGCTCTTCTGGCTACTGTTGTACCACTGAGGTAAACGATTTCATGGCATTGTATTCCGGGCACGAATACATGATGCGATGAGAGTTGTATCAACCTTGGTAACGTCATCGGAAAAGTGAATATGCCACTCCACATGCTAGTGAAACACATGTTCAGGTCGTACCTATCTAGCTGATGACGCTGAAACATCTGCTTGCATTTGTCCTCAACAGAATACTTCTCATAGGGATAGATTTACACACTCATGTATAGTGTGTACGTACTTGCACCGTTAAAACACATTCTCAAAAACATGGAGTTAGCCTCTTTAGATATTTCATGCATGCTGAAATCCCATGTTGTAATATATTGAAGTTCAGTTTTCTTTAGTTCTCTTCCTTGTTCTATTCTGTGTCAATCTTATTTCAAGCAGAACGTGACTATCACAGAGAGACAAAATGGAGGCGTCGTACAGCACCCAGACTGGAGAGACAAAGACCCTGGGGGTGGTGGACTTTGTTGTGTTTGCCAGCACACTTTCTGTCATGTTATTTATTGGACTATATTTTGCAATGAAAAGCAAGAAGGATCACGATCCAGCTGAATATCTGGTGGCAGGAAGAAGTATGGGGGTACTTCCGGTATCCTTGTCCTTGGCTGTGACGTTCCTTTCGGCCTTGACCTTGCTAGGACTTCCGGCAGAAATCTACAACTACAACACGATGTTCTGGTGGCTGGCTCTGGGGATGGTGCTGGCAGTGGCTGGAGCTGCCCACGTGTTCAACCCTGTGCTGTACAACATCGGGATCACAAGCGTGTACGAGGTAAACAACCAACGTTAACTGCGTCACAATGGTTATCTGTCAATTGGTCATCTGTCATCATGGAATCGTATGTCCATGTATTCACTCAGGTTTGATTTAAAGTTTGCAATTATTCCATTCTATGCCCATAGGCGGCAACACTTACTGAAAGTTATATTGGTATGTGTAACAATCTGTTTATGCGCCAAATCTTTAGAACGTGTGGTTATCATCTTAAGTTCCTTCTTATAGAGATTATAGATATTTTTACACATACAAGTTTATGAAAATGCAGAATGATGAAGGTAAATATAGAGAGAGTTATGTCAACTTATTTGCAACAAGGATATTGTAGTGAGAACTCGGAGTCAGTTTAAATGTCACTTTTCACGGCAGTACCAGTCAGGTGGTGATGGACATTTACAGTGCGTATCTGCTCATAACAAGATGCCCCCACCACAGTCATTACACATACTACACACGGATCATGACAATTGTATTGGCATCAAATTGGATGGCACATTGTCTTCCAAGGATAAAATGGAGTAATGTTTCTTCACCTGTAGTGCTTGATGTCACTGAAAGATCTAAGGGAAACGGATGAGAAGAACGGATCATAGCAGTCTCTTAAACAGTTGTGTGATGTTGACACGTCAGGTTTGATCAGAGTATGAAGCCCCGGAAGCTTGAGTTGACAGATTGATAGTGATTGCCTTACAACGGTTACCGTTTGAGCTGGTTGGAGACATTAAACTATGGATTTGAGAAACACATGAAGACAAGCGCCCCAACTGACACAACGTCACCCACAGACAGTGAAAATAAATGAACGCTGCGGTCGTTTCTAACAACAAACACGCATGAAAACGAAAAATATTGCAGGAAGAATTAATGTCGTTATAATGCAAAACAACATTGTACAAGCGTATCTCCAATGAACATTTCACATGTTTCCCCATCTGTTTGTTATACGCCGGCTATTCACATTCAGCCTCCAGCCCGGTCGTCCAAAAGGAATCAGATCAATTTTAGCGTATTATTCAGGTTGGGTTTTCGCATACAGCTTCATGACGATATAAAAACATAGTTTTCCGCGCAGAGCCAATTGCTAATGCATTTAACAAATACCACTGTCTATTCATAGGCTCATTGTCATTACATGTAACTTGATGATGGGCAACTGTACTATGTACAGTTTTCGATGTAAGATTCAGTTTCAGAAACCAGCTGATCACATACATTGTGTTAATTTTATCATGAAACCAGCTGACACAGACGACATACATTATGTTAATAGTTTATCATGAAACCAGCTGACACAGACGACATACACTGTATTAATCGTTTATCATGAAACCAGCTGACACAGACGACATACACTGTGTTAATAGTTTATCATGAAACCAGCTGACACAGACGACATACACTGTGTTAATAGTTTATCATGAAACCAGCTGACACAGACGACATACATTGTGTTGATAGTTTATCATGAAACCAGCTGACACAGACGACATACATTGTGTTAATCGTTTATCATGAAACCAGCTGACACAGACGACATACACTGTGTTAATAGTTTATCATTAAACCAGTTGACACAGACGACATACATTGTCTTAATAGTTTATCATGAAACCAGCTGACACAGACGACATACATTGTGTTAATCGTTTATCATGAAACCAGCTGACATAGACGACATCCACTGTGTTAATAGTTTATCATGAAACCAGCTGACACAGACGACATACATTGTGTTGATAGTTTATCATGAAACCAGCTGACACAGACGACATACATTGTGTTAATCGTTTATCATGAAACCAGCTGACACAGACGACATACATTGTGTTAATCGTTTATCATGAAACCAGCTGACACAGACGACATACATTGTGTTAATCGTTTATCATGAAACCAGCTGACACAGACGACATACATTGTGTTAATAGTTTATCATGAAACCAGCTGACACAGACGACATACATTGTGTTAATCGTTTATCATGAAACCAGCTGACATAGACGACATACACTGTGTTAATAGTTTATCATGAAACCAGTTGACACAGACGACATACATTGTCTTAATCGTTTATCATGAAACCAGCTGACACAGACGACATACATTGTGTTAATCATTTAGGAATAACCTACAATCAAACACGGACTTCTATACCGTGATTCTGAGATGATCATGTATTCATTTATCTTTCCTGTAGGTTCAGAAATATGTTTCGAGTCCAGGTTACGATTGGTCTTCGGCAACTCAATGATTGGACAAACTCTAGCAAAGTAAGATGGAATATGTTTCAGTGACAAAAGAAGCCCAACATTTATAATGTAAACCTACATGTATGAGTGCGATGTGCATGGTGGTATGTATGGAGCTTTTTATGTACAGGTCTTACATATATATTACTGAAATGCAAGCCGAAATTATGAATTAGAAAGCAAACTATCCAAATACATACTGTCTAGGAATATAACATTCTTGTCGTAACAGGTGTTCATCCAATAGTCCTCTGTGATAAAGGCACAAGAGGCTCAGACAGTTGTCCTCTATATAATCAGACTTTGGGAACTTGATTATACCCATAATGATAGTAAGATGAACGAATATAGTCAAGCAGTTTAATATCAGCCTTGTTGTGCATTGACCAGTAAAGATGCTTGACATCTTATAGTAATCGCCTATGTTTTGGCTTTGAGTAATTCTTCTTTACTCATTGAATTATACATTGTCTCGATGTAAATCGTGACTGACGATATGTTGCTGCTTCATTGTTACACAATTATAACTGTCATGGCGATGCAACTGCGGCTGCAAAACAATATAAATTCAGCGGGGACGATGGCTTTGATGGATGTGCTCATCTTTTGTCACACACGGCCGCTCCTTCTGATGTTTGAACCAACAACTCAACTCATTGCTGTCTTGTGTAGTTGTTTGTCATGCATTGTATAACCAACTAAAAAAGTCTGAACTTCCCACTTTTAGTGACCATCTTAGAAACAAATTAGAAAAGTTATTGACATGGAAGAAATAAAATTGGCTGTTAAAAATAACAAAAGTCCTGGAGTAGTTGGAAATTATGATAGATTTCTTTAAATATTTTTGGAGAGAGCTTAAATATTGGATCTATAGATTCATTAAAGATATTTCAAATAAGAATCAAATGTCTTTTACAATGAAAAGAGGTGTCATTACATGTATACCCAAACCAAATAAAAACAGAACCCTTTTAAAAACCTGGAGACCAATAACTTTATTGAATTCACTGTATAGGATAGTAAGTACTTGTATTTCTAATCGTTTAAAAACAACCCTGTACTCTCTTATACATGAAAATCAGACTGGTTTTATACCTGGTAGAAATATTAAGCGAAAACACAAGATTACTGTGTGACATAATGTTTGAAACAAAAAAAGAAGAGACATCCCAGGTTTATTAATTTCGATCGATTTTGAAAAGGCATTTGATACTGTCTCTAAAGATTTTATCAACTTGGTATTAAAAAAGTTTGGTTTTGGTCCCCAAAATTAGCTGGATAAATATCCTAACCTATAATACAACTTCTTGTGTTATTCAAAATGGACATCTCTCAGAATTCTTTTCAAATGAACGGGGCTGTAGACAATATCACCATATCGTTTCCTTTTTGTAGCTGAAATCCTTGGATGCATGATAAGACATGATAAGACATTTAAAATATCAAAGGTATAGTGATTGTTGATACGGAGTATAAATTTGGACAAAATGAAGATGATACTGAGTAGTACAGAAGAATGTCTTTATGCTGCTGTTAATACAATTAATACCTTCTATAACATGTCAGGACTAAAAATAAATATTGATAAGACTAAAGCAATCTGGATTGGTTCAAAAACAGGCTGTGGAGATAAACTATGTCAGGATTTGAATAATGAATGGCGAAAAAATGAATTTGATGTTCTGGGAATTATATTTAATGCCGAACTTAAAGATTTATTGATCATCAACAAGCAACTAAACCACGTCCTATCATTGTGAAACTCGCACTGTCAGATGATAAGGTCCGCGCTCTGAAATCGATACCAGTCCTCAAGGAGAATGGACTTGGAATTTCCAGCGACTTGACGACACGACAGAGAAAACAGTTAAAAGCCCCTAAGGGAACCGGTAAGATTCCAGTGAGTACACACGTAGTCAGATTCAAACACGTCAACGCAAGCGGCAACCGGCGACCGACTCTTCACGTAACAGAAGCAAGACGCCTTCTCGTTTGGCACGCCCATAGGGCAGCAGCCGAAGCCCGGTTATTATTTCACAAGGATCTATCGACAATGACACCGCAAGTACTGACTCCGAGAGTGATCTCGTAACTGACAACACCACTCTCTCCCTTTTGGTATTGTCTGCTAAAGACTAGAATACGAGGGAAAATGTATTCTGTTTTAAAGTCTATGTATTCTAATATAAAATCATGTGTGGGGTGTGGTGATGATTTTACAGATTATTTTGATTGTCCGGTCGGATTAAGACAAGGATGTATTTTAAGCCCAATGTTATTTTCATTTTTCATTAATGAATTGTATTACGATATTGCTAATAATGGAAAACATGGTATTCAGATGTTCCCGGATATGATTGAAATACTAATGTTACTTTTTGCTGATGATGTCATTTTAGTTTCAGACACTATTGTAGGATTACAAAATCAACTTAATATTTTGGGACGTTATACAAAAGAATGGAAGTTATCGGTTAATTACAACAAAACAAATATTGTCATTTTCAGAAGGGGTGGTTCGTTATCCGTAAATGAAAAGTGGGTACCAAATGGGATGCATCTTAAATTTCACATGCAACCAAAACATCAAACATAATTAAAACACAATTATCACTTATTCATGACATATAATACACATTGCTGATTATGAAAAAACCATAAAGACAAAATTATAAGCGTACAATCTCAAATCAAAAGTGCAATGTTTGTACTTGGGTTTACTTCCCAAGAAACGAGGCAGCCGGGATACCGAACCCAGTCAGAGCGGGTGGGTGTGCACGGCTGGTTCATTTGCAGATGCCCTCACCGCTCATTGTGTGTGTATATATAGAGATGTTGGGTTTTGTAAATACATTCTCATTATTTGTGTATAACATTTTGCAATCAACAGACATCATAACATGTCATGTGTACAAGTATCACACCTGCCTGTCTCAGTAATTACATAATGTGACAGAGACCGAACTCGGGCCATAAATCAATGCGTTTTGTTTATGGTGTATAGCCTGATAGGTGTTAAGTTCAAATTGCATTCTGTCAGTGATTGAAATTGTGTATTGAATGTTGTCATTAGCAGACGGGCAGGCAGACACATAGGTGCCAATAAAACAAGACATTGAGTTTTGTCTGTGACAACGACATATCTATATCACAGTTAGAAATTCTGTCAACGCTAAATAATGACATTGCTTTTATGTATCGAATAGAGAAAGTGGCTCGGTAAGATGAACATGTGGTGAAATAGACAAATGAAATTATATAAACAGTTAAATCGGTAATCTACTGTAATAACATATGATGATAATAACATATTTTGTTCTGTTCTGTTGTAATAACATATAAAAAGCTCGCACCTGTGAAATATGAACAAAACATTAGAAAAATAGCTCTAACCAAACCCTTCACCGAATATTCACCGAACAAGCCGCTTCCAAGTTGCGCGAACCTATTTCACTGCGCACGTGCTATGAGCGCAGCCAAGCTGTTGAAACTACTTCAATTCCCCCGAACGCTGGGAGAAAGTTGGTGAATCGTTTGAACTACGAATTTGCGCGGTTTTTTTCATCGCGATATTTTTCAACTTTATAAGATGAATTTGCATTTTTGATGATTTGTTTCGGTAAGTCCATACCGAAAGGTATCAGAATCTGCAAAGTTGTGTTTTACGTTGCATGTGACCTTTAAGATTAATAGTCATTATAAATATCTTAGTCTTTTGTTTACCCATACAATGAACTTTTCTAAAAGCATAAAAGATTTAGTGTCAAGAGCCAAGAAAGCCCTATTCAACGTTATGTCTGTTTCATGTAAAATTGGAATTACCTCGCCTAAAATATATTTTAAACTCTTCGCAGATACAACCCATAATGTTATATGGATCTAATATATGGGGTTATCAAAGATATGATTGTTTAGAAATACTTCACCTTTTAGCATGTAAAAGATATTTATCCGTTAGATTATCTACACCAAACTGTATCATTTACGGCGAATGTGGAAGACACACAATATATATCAATTCTCAGATTAGATGCTTGAAATTTTAAATATTGGATAAAACTTATTGGTATGCATGAAAATAGAATTCCCAAGCTAGCATATAATATGCTTTTACATTTAGACAATATCGGTAAAATTACATGGGCATCCCATGTAAGAAACATGTTGTTCTCTCATGGTTTTGGTTTTATTTGGATGAACCAGACTATTGGAAATCTCAGTCTCTTTTTATATAAATTTAAATACCAAGCTATTGATATGTTCTATCAGAATTGGAATTCTACCCTTCACGACAGCTAAAGGTATGATTGCTACAGGACATTTATAAGTTTACTTCGGCCTGAAAAATATTTGTCTGTTTAATATTCTAAATATTTAAGAAATATTTTTATCAAATTTAGACTTGGTTTGTTAGATTTAATGATAAACAAAGGCAGGAAAATGTCCATAGATAAGAACAGGAGAATTTGTCCGTTATGTAAATCCGCAGTTGAGAATGAAATCCACTTTATGCTAGTCTGTTCACCCTACTCCATTCTAAGAAGCAAGTACATTCCACACTCGTTTTTGTCAAAATCACCTGCTCTATAGCTAGTTTTTTCATCCTTAATGTCTTCTCAAAATGATAATGATATTCTTAATCTGTCATTATTTATCAAACATAGTATGAGACTAAGAAATGTACTGTTAAGCAATTTAAAACGCAAGAACGAATTTTTACAATAACCTGTCATTTTGTTCTCTCAATTGTATGTATTTTTACTGTATATTATATGTTATATACACATGTATATTTGTATGTGGGCCGAAGGCCCTAAATACACTAAACTATTTGACATGAGACTTTATTTAAGAAAATCATCAATATGCAATCCATGCAATTTTCCTTTACATGATATCATGAAATTTGGTGCTAACTTCTATAATATTTGCTAATATTCATAATCCAAATTGGAAAGATGCTTTGAATGCATGGAATATGTATTGTTCTAACATTGATGAAATTTTAGCACAGCCGTTATGGTTTAATCATAATTTTAATACCAAAATCATTATATCAGACATTGGACAAATAAGGGACTATTAACCATCAAAGACATCTGTGATGAAGAAGGTTTTGTTTTGTTTAATCTTTGAAAAGTAATATTAAATAAAAGGGACAGAATTAGATTATAGATATGTTCTAAATATTTTACCTGAATCATGGAAATATACAATAACAAATCACATAACTATGACATGAATGTAGATTCTTATCAAATAATTTCATGAAATCATTACATGGATCAAGATTATTTTATGATATATTGTTATTTAATTTCGTACAAAAAGTTAATTTGACAAATATTTTGGTTTATTTTGGTTCCTTAAGTAAAACCCCATTATTTAATCATATAATCATTTCAGCAAAAATACATATTTATATCTCTTCTTTGAAAAACAACATTCTAAAATGCAATAACTTTATAAAGACTTTACAAGATATTGTATTCTGTTGAAAGCTTCATTGCCAAAAGGAAGAATGAAATGAAGAAATTTTCAAATTAATGGTATCCATTATTCCCAGTATTCAAACCTGACCTGTGTATGCAGCAGCCGCTTTTGTAAAGTCTTGATCAGTTTCCCCTTTTGAAAACTATCTTTGTTTTAGCCATGTAACGATTAATTAGTTAACGTATCTGTAGGTGCACTGATGTAACACTGGGAACATATATTATAGGACGGATATTTGACGCAATATACAACACAATACGTCGGATGTGGCGCAATATACAATACACATTGTATGTGACACAAGACACAGCATGATATGTCAGATGTGACACTATATACAATATATGTCAGATAGGACACTATGTACAACACGATAGGTCCGACGTGACTCTATATACAACATGGTATGTCGGGTGTTGTGCTATATACAACATGATATGTCAGATGTGGTACTATATACAACATGGTATGTTGGATGTTGCGCTGTATACAACGTGATATATCGGATGTTTTCACAATATTCAACATGATATGTCTGTTGTGGCGCATTTTACAACATGATAGGTCAGATGTGATGCAATACACAATAAGATACGTTGGATGTGACCCCATATACAATATGCTCTGTCTGATCTGACGCTATATACAACACTGTTTGAAGACGAAGTTTTTGTCGTCTAGTATAATTGTGAACGAGTTTCCCTGTCGACCTGCACGCGTT
Organism: Haliotis rubra; assembly: GCF_003918875.1. Lineage (NCBI taxonomy): Eukaryota > Metazoa > Mollusca > Gastropoda > Lepetellida > Haliotidae > Haliotis > Haliotis rubra. The sequence goes on from NW_025766903.1 coordinate 151,648, forward strand.
GACAAGTGGTGGAGAATCCGGGTCTGACGGTCATGCATCAACACAACCTCTTTGATATTTGTGTGGGGTCTATTATCATAGTTATCACATAACTCTCATCCATATTGAATAAGGACAAGCGTTATGGATGAACAACGTCTTTATTCAAGTGAACAGCTTGATCATTGAATCTACTGAGCCAGGTTGGGGTACCGTGCCATGACATTCTAGTTGTCTCTGCAGGGACGAGCTGTGAATTTGCTGACAGACACTGCAGGGAGACTGAGCGTCTGCTGAGACGAAAGTAGTTAAATGACCTTATATATCCCATTTTCCCGTGGTTTGACTGAAAATGTATGCCTATTTATGGTCATAATTGGGTTTGTGCTCATCTTATTATTCCAGTCTTTTCACATATATGCCAGACATGCGCAAACCATTTGTACAATCAACTCGATGATATAGTGGGTATGGTTGTGTACATATAACAAGTATTTAGATGATTATAATATATACCATGGTCTACACATTACATGTATTTAGATGATTATAATAGATATCATTGTCTACACATGACAGGTATTTAGATGATTATAATAGATATTATTGTCTACACATACCAGGTATTAAGATGATTATAATAGATATCATGGTCTACACATTGCAGGTATTTACGTGATTATAATAGATATCATTGTCTACAAATACCAGGTATTTAGATGATTATAATAGATATCATGGTCTACACATTACAGATATTTAGATGATTATAATAGATATCATTGTCTACACAATACAGGTATTTAGATGATTATAATAGATATCATTGTCTACACATTACACTTATTTAGATGATTTTAATATATATCATTGTTTACACATTACAGGTATTTAGATGATTATAATATATATTATTGTCTACACATTACAGGTATTTACATGAATATAATAGATATCATTGTCTACACATACCAGGTATTAAGATGATTATAATATATACCATGGTCTACACATTACAGGTATTTAGATGATTATAATAGACATCATTGTCTACACATTACAGGTATTTAGATGATTATAATAGATATCATTGTCTACACATAACAGATATTTAGATGATTATAATAGATATCATTGTCTACACATTACAGGTATTTAGATGATTATAATAGATATCATTGTCTCCACATTACAGGTATTTAGATGATTATAATAGATATCATTGTCTACACATACCAAGTTTAGATGATTATAATAGATATCATTGTCTACACATTACAGGTATTTAGATGATTATAATAGATATCATGGTCTACACATTACAGGTATTTAGATGATTATAATAGATATCATTGTCTCCACATTACAGGTATTTAGATGATTATAATAGATATCATGGTCTACACATTACAGGTATTTAGATGATTATAATAGATACCATTGTCTACACATACCAGGTATTTAGATGATTATAATAGATATCATTGTCTACACATACCAGGTAGGTACGAAAATTATAGCACAAATGTGCTGCGTTTTCGCACTGCAACTATGGTAAATTCTCCACCTTTTGGTCATCTTGCCATAACCTCTTCACATAAATGTCAACAACAAATGTATTCTTATAGCCTACGGATTATCTACCACCCATGGCCTTGTTTTCTAATATTTACATGCACCACAAATGCATTAATTATGTACCCATTGTAAAAAAATAAAGTGTTAAAAAAAAAAAAATAATAAATAAAAACTTATAGTCTATACATACACATTTGAATTGATGTCCTCGGGACTCGTCAGGCGAAACCTTTTTATCATGTTGTACATACCATGATTACTGGATATGGGTAACCCGCATTTAAGTAGATTAGATTACATCGTATCAATAGCAATTATATAGACAATTTCACACACTATGTTGTGTATTTATCTTTCATCAGAGTCACATGTTGAAAGTTTAAACGTTAATAGAAACTGTGATGTGAAACCTGCACACAACCAATCAGTAGTTCAGTATATCCACATAACATTTCTCCTTCAGTATATCCACATGACATTTTCTCTTTCAGTATATCCACATGGCACTTATCTTTCAGTATATCCACTTTCAGTATGTCCACATGACATTTCTCTTTCAGTATATCCACATGACATTTCTCCTTCGTTATATTCACATGACATTTCTCCTTCAGTATATCCACATGACATTTCTCTTTCAGTATATCCACATTACATTTCTCTTTCATTATATCCACACGAATTTTCTGTTTCAGTATATCCACATGACAATTCTCTTTCAGTATATATCAGTGACATTTCTCCTTCAATATGTCCACATGACATGTCTCCTTGGGTATATCCACACGACATATCTCTTTCATTATATCCACACGATATTTCTCTTTCAGTATATCCACATGACATTTCTGCTTCAGTATATCCACACGACATTTCTCCTTCATTATATCCACATGACTTTTCTCTTTCATTATATCCACACGACGTTTCTCTTTCAGTATCTCCACATGACATTTCTGTTTCAGTATATCCACGTGGCACTTCTCTTATAGTATATCCACATGACATTTCTCCTTCAGTATATCCACTGGACATTTCTCCTTCACTACATCCACAGGACATTTCTCTTTCAGTATATCCACATGACATTTCTGCTTGAGTATATCCACACGACATTCTCCTTCATTATATCCACATGACATTTCTCCTTCATTATATCCACATGACATTTCTCCTTCAGTATGTCCACATGACATTTCTCTTTCATTATATCCACACGACTTTTCTGTTTCAGTATATCCACATGGCATTTCTGTTTCAGTATATCCATGTAACATTTCTCCTTCATTATGTCCACATGACATTTCTCTTTCAGTATATCCACATGACATTTCTCCTTCATTACATCCACACGACGTTTCTCTTTCAGTATATCCACATGACATTTCTTCTTCAGTATATCCACATGACATTTCTATTTGATTATATCCACACGGCATTTCTCTTTCAGTATATCCACATGACATTTATCTTTCATTATACCCACACGATATTTGTCTTTCAGTATATCCACATGACATTTCTGCTTCAGTATATCCACACGGCATTTCTCCTTCATTATATCCACATGACATTTCTCCTTCACTTTATCCACATGACATTTCTCCTTCAGTATATCCACATCCCATTTCTCTTTCATTATATCCACACGACTTTTCTGTTTCAGTATATCCACATGACATTTCTCCTTCAGTATATCCAGCTGACATTTCTGCTTTCGTATATCCACACGGCATTTCTCCTTCATTATATCCACATGACATTTCTCCTTCATTATATCCACATCCCATTTCTCTTTCAGTATATCCACACGACTTTTCTGTTTCAGTATATCCACATGACATTTCCGTTTCAGTATATCCACATCCCATTTCTCTTTCAGTATATCCACATGACATTTCCGTTTCAGTATATCTACATGACATTTCTCCTTCATTATATCCAGATGACATTTCTCCTTCATTATATCAATATGACATTTCTCCTTCATTACATCCACATGACATTTCTCTTTCAGTATATCCACATGACATTTCTCTTTCAGTATATCCACACGACATTTCTCTTTCAGTATTTGTACATGACATTTCTCTTTCAGTATATCCACATGACATGTTTCTTTCAGTATATCCGTATGACATTTCTCTTTCAGTATATCCACATGAGATACGGGAGAAGTGTCAGAGTGTTGGTATCATTCAGCTGGGTAATCCAAACGGTGAGTTAGTGAGGTTGGTGACGAATCCAAACGGCTTGTTGGTTAGGCTGTTTACGAATCCAAACACTTAGTTACGTGAAAAAATCGATCTCCAGTGGTGAGGTAAGCATGTAGATTCTTACATCGTTATCAAGCTAAATCCACTTTTAGCTTGATAACGATGTTAGAATCCACATCAAAACGTCACTCTATGTAATAAATAAGAAGTTGTCATCCATAAAGTTGTATGTTTCATTTTTGAGTCACCAACTTCTAGAATGCCCATCAAACAGTTAGATAGGTTGGTTATGAATCCAAACAGTGATTTAGAGAAGATGGAATTGATTACGTGTGCAAACATTGAGTTAATTGTTTGGCTGTGAAGGCAAACAGTGTGTTAGTGAAATTTGTTACGAATCCAAATGGTTGGAGATGACACAACTTTATGGATGATCAACATTTTTATTTTCACAACAGCGACGTTTCAGTATAGATTATTATACCGTTTTCAAGCATATGGGGGAAGGATGGGGTACACCAGTTTATATACAAGATAAGATAAAGAAATAGTAATAACAAGGGTGGAAAACAAATCGTCAAAGTAAGTTACATGATGAGCTACAATAACATGACATGAGCTGAGATAGCATAAATGAGATGAGCGGGATTACCATGACAACTAGTGAATGCGAGTTAATTAAGCAGAAGCCAAGGTGAAGGGGATTAATTATAACGGGAAACCAGTGATAAGGTAAGCAGGTAAATAAGAGGCCATCTGGAGTGGTTTGTTTGGATTAATTATTTGTGAATTAGGTGGTTGTAAGCTGATGGGGATGAAATAGTGTAATCATGTTTGTTGTTTGTAAGTGTTTTGACAGTGTCCCAGTTGATGATGTGTTCCGAAATGGCTGATTTGGTGTCTGCATTGTCGGTGGATGTCTTGTGTTCTTTGGTGCGTATGTTGAGTGGTCTGGATGTTTCACCAATGTAGTTGCTGCCACAGTCGCAGCTGATGTTGTAGATCCCACCTTTAGGCTGTTGTTGTTTTGTAGTGTGTTTCCTACCGTTTGCCTTAATGATAGTTTTGAGAGGTTTGACCGTGGAGAAGTAAGTGTCTAATGCTGCTTAAGCGACTGATGTGGTGTGAAGTTTTGCCGATGAAGGGTAGTGAGATGCGAATGGGGGCGGAGTCGAGCTTGCTAGTGGTAGGTTTAGGTGCTGGGTTGTGGGTGGGGTGAATGACACGGTTAACAAGTTTAGTGGGATAGTTGTTAAGTTGGGTGAAGACATGTCGGAGGTGTTTAAGTTCACGTTCAGGGGTGACAGAGGATGGGCGGGAGAGAGTGGATGGTTAGTTAAGTTGGTTATCAATCCACCAACCAGTGAGTTAGTCAGACACAGTTGTCATGGTTTTGCTTCGGCAACACCACTAACGTCAGCTGCAGTTCGTTAACAATACTTGTCTCTGTTGTTCTCTTTGTTTTAACACAAATGAATACTGACGTTGATCTGTTTTCAGATGTCCTACATGGGAACCGTGCTATATGCTCCTTCGCTTGCACTGAAAACAGGTTTGTGCTTCCGAAACCATTAACCATATCGAAATACATAGTATGTGATAAAACAGTCCGTGTAATTAAGCCTTGATGATACTTTACTGTTACTCTTCAGCGATATGGAAATGAATGTTAATTGCCTTGTGATTCAGCTGAACGTGACTTTTACAGTAAGCGGCATGGAACTCTGGGTGTCCATTGTGACGGTGGGATGTCTGGTCACTCTGTATACATCGCTGGTGAGTGTACAGAAATGCATGCCTTGAACACAGGTGAGTGTACAGTAATGCATGCCTTGAACACAGGTGAGTGTACAGTAATGCATGCCTTGAACAAAGGTGAGTGTACAGAAATGCATGCCTTGAACACAGGTGAGTGTACAGAAATGTATGCCTTGAACGCAGGTGAGAGTACAGTAGTGCATGCCTTGAACACAAGTGAGTGTGCAGAAATGTATGCCTTAAACACAGGTGGATGTACAGAAATGCCTTGAACACAGGTGAATGTACAGAAATGCATGCCTTGAACACATGTGAGTGTACAGAAATGCATGCCTTGAACACAGGTGAGTGTACAGTAATGCATGCCTTGAACACAGGTGAGTGTACAGTAGTGTATGCCTTGAACACAGGTGAGTGTACAGAAATGAATGCCTTGAACACAGGTGAGTGTACAGAATTGTATGCCTTGAACACAGGTGAGTGTACAGAAATGAATGCCTTGAAATGAATGCCTTGAACACAGGTGAGTGTACAGAAATTAATGCCTTGAACACAGGTGAGTTTACAGTAATGCATACCTTGAACACATGTGATAGTACAGTAGTGCATGCCTTGAACACAGGTGGGTGAACAGAAATGAATGCCTTGAACACAGGTGAGTGTACAGAAATGAATGCCTTGAACACATGTGAGTGTACAGAAATGCATGCCTTGAACACAGGTGAGTGTACAGTAATGTATGCCTTGAACACAGGTGAGTGTACAGTAATGCATGCCTTGAACACAGGTGAGTGTACAGAAATGCATGCCTTGAACACTGGTGAGTGTACAGAAATGCATGCCTTGAACACTGGTGAGTGTACAGTAATGCATGCCTTGAACACAGGTGAGTGTACAGTAGTGCATGCCTTGAACACAAGTGAGTGTACAGAAATGAATGCCTTGAACACAGGTGAGTGTACAGAAATGAATGCCTTGAACACAGGTGAGTGTACAGAAATGAATGCCTTGAAATGAATGCCTTGAACACAGGTGAGTGTACAGAAATGAATGCCTTGAACACAGGTGAGTGTACAGTAATGCATGCCTTGAACACATGTGATAGTACAGAAATGCATGCCTTGAACACAGGTGAGTGAACAGAAATGCATGCCTTGAACACAGGTGAGTGTACAGAAATGCATGCCTTGAACACATGTGAGTGTACAGAAATGCATGCCTTGAACACAGGTGAGTGTACAGTAATGTATGCCTTGAACACAGGTGAGTGTACAGTAATGCATGCCTTGAACAAAGGTGAGTGTACAGAAATGCATGCCTTGAACACTGGTGAGAGTACAGTAATGTATGCCTTGAACACAGATGAGTGTACAGTAATGCATGCCTTGAACACAGGTGAGTGTACAGTAATGTATGCCTGTAATGTATCTCTGTTATTGCTTTAACACCTCTGTTATTGATGTAACACCTCTGCTATTGTTGTAACATCACTGCTATTGTTGTAACATTGCTACTATTGCTGTAACATCTCTGCTGTTGTTGTAACATCTCTACTGTTGTTGTAACATCTCTGCTATTGTTGTAACATCTCTGTTATTGCTGTAACATCTCTGCTATTGCTGTAACATCTCTGCTATTGCTGTAACATCTCTGCTATTGCTGTAACATCTCTGCTATTGCTGTAACATTACTCCTATTGCTGTAACATCTCTGCTATTGCTGTAACATCCCTGTTATTGCTGTAACATCTCTGCTATTGTTGTAACATCTCTACTGTTGCTGTAACATTACTCTTATTGCTCTAACATCTCTGCTGTTGTTGTAACATCTCTACTGTTGCTGTAACATTACTCCTATTGCTCTAACATCTCTACTGTTGTTGTAACATCTCTGCTATTGCTGTAACATCCCTGTTATTGCTGTAACATCTCTGCTATTGCTGTAACATCTCTACTGTTGCTGTAACATTACTCCTATTGCTCTAACATCTCTGCTGTTGTTGTAACATCTCTACTGTTGTTGTAACATCTCTGCTATTGCTGTAACATCTCTGTTATTGCTGTAACATCTCTGCTATTGTTGTAACATCTCTACTGTTGCTGTAACATTACTCCTATTGCTCTAACATCTGTGCTGTTGTTGTAACATCTCTACTGTTGTTGTAACATCTCTGCTATTGCTGTAACATATCTGTTATTGTTGTAACATCTCTGCTATTGTTGTAACATCTCTGCTATTGCTGTAACATTACTACTATTGCTGTAACATTACTCCTATTGCTGTAACATCACTGCTTTTGCTGTAACATCACTGCTATTGCTGCAACATCACTGCTATTGCTGCAACATCTCTGCTATTGCTGTAACATCTCTGCTATTGCTGTAGCATCTCTGTTATTGCTGTAACATCTCTGCTATTGTTGTAACATCTCTGCTATTGCTGTAACATTACTCCTATTGCTCTAACATCTCTGCTATTGCTGTAACATCTCTGCTATTGCTGTAACATCTCTACTGTTGCTGTAACATTACTCCTATTGCTGTAACATCACTGCTATTGCTGTAACATCTCTGCTATTGCTGTAACATCTCTGCTATTGCTGTAACATCACTCTGCTATTGCTGTAACATTGCTATTGTAACATTATTGCTGTAACATTACTCCTATTGCTGTAACATCACTGCTATTGCTCTAACATCACTGCTATTGCTGTAACATCACTGCTATTGCTGTAACATTACTCTTATTGCTCTAACATCTCTGCTATTGCTCTAACATCTCTGCTATTGTTGTAACATCTCTACTCTTGCTGTAACATCACTGCTATTGCTGTTACATCTCTACTATTGCTGTAGCATCACTGCTATTGCTGTAACATCACTGCTATTGCTGTAACATCTCTGCTCTTGCTGTAACATTACTCCTATTGCTCTAACATCTCTGCTATTGCTGTAACATCTCTGCTATTGCTGTAACATTACTACTATTGCTGTAACATCTCTACTATTGCTCTAACATCTCTGCTATTGCTGTAACACCTCTGCTATTGCTGGAACACCTCTGCTATTGCTTTAACATCTCTGGTGTTGCTGTAACAGCTATGGTGATTTCACTGTGATTTGTATGTGTCATGTGGTATTAAAGTTCCATCAAATCATGACATACCTCACATGCCTGGCTGATACACGTTCGTTATGAAAGTATATAGTTCCACTTCAATGTAGAGTTCATTCATATGTTTACTATCTAAAATGCGGACGAGTTCACATAATCAGACTACCACATAACTTTTTTGAGTGGCATTTTAGAAGCTGGGAAGTACAAAATTGACAAACTTTTGGATAACAACTATTACGAGAGTGCGACGTTTTTATACAGATTCTTGTACCGTTGTCAAGCACGAATGTAACATGCAGTGGTGGCAAAGTATATATACTGAGTGTAACAAGGAAAACAAGACAACAAGGTAATTAACGAAGAGGGTGGATATTGACGTGGTGTAGCCATGCAGTGGGTTGACAATGGGTGAAAAGGCATAGATTGACAAATGAAAGGGGGGGAGAGATGTTAAACAAGTTGTTATCCATAAAGTTTGTCAGTTTTAGACTACCACATGTTATTTCCATCCCTCATCAGGGTGGCATGAAGGCTGTTCTGTGGACGGACAGTTTCCAGGCAGTGCTCATCCTCGTGGGCCTTCTGTCGGTCTTTATACAAGGATGTATCACCATCGGGGGATTTGGACGGGCTTGGGACATTGCAAGCGAAAACTCCAGAATCTACTTTCATGAGTAAGAACAACGCTATACGGGTCACTTTGCTTATTTGTGGTTTCATCTTGACAGCTTTGAAAATGAAAAAGGAGAGCAGTGTTGCTGTTTCTGATCAACAATATGTAAACATAATATTTGTGACCTCGGATCGCCAACACATGAAGTCCATCGCCAAAAGCACAAGTACCACAACTGATTGTCTGGCCCACGAACGTTGTGTTCCCATCTGACAAGAATACACAGTGTTAAATTTTGGATAACGCTTACTTAATAAAGTGCAAATTCAGGTACATCTTAGGGTTAAGCCCATCTTGGATTTGAAACGACACCTAATGCAGCCCATATCAGGATGGTGATGAAAGATAACTAGACATTCACCCGACATGTGATATGAAATACATCGATATCCCCGTATTTGACAAGGACGGGCAGGTGAGAGTCCCGATAACGTACAACTACCACACGACCAGAGACCTTGGGTCAGGTCAGATCTCCAGCCTCTCCCTGCTTCATGTGCCATGACTGTAGGAGCCATGACATGCTGGGCGACTACACATGTCATGACATGCTGCGCCCGAGGACTGGGCGACTATACTCGTCATGACATGCTGCACCCAAGGAATGGCAGACTATAATCGTCATGACATTCTGAACCCGAGGACTGGGCGACTATACTCGTCATGACATGCTGCACCCGAAGACTGGGCGACTATACTCGTTATGACATACTGCACCCGAGGACTGGGCGACTATACTCGTCATGACATGCTGCACCAAAGGAATGGCCGACTATAATCGTCATGACATTCTGAACCCGAGGACTGGGCGACTATACTCGTCATGACATGCTGCACCCGAAGACTGGGCGACTATACTCGTCATGACATGCTGCACCCGAGGACTGGTAGACTATAATCGACATGACATGCTGCACCCGAGGACTGGTAGACTATAATCGTCATGACATGCTGCACCCGAGTACTGGGCGACTATACTCGTCATGTAGCTGCACCCGAGGAACGGGCGACTATACTCGTCATGCCATGCTGCACCCGAGGACTGGGCGACTATACTCGTAATGACACACTGCACCCTAGGATTAGGCGACTATACTCGTCATGACATGCTGCACCCAAGGACTGGGCGACTTTACTCGTCATGACATGCTGCATCCGAGGACTAGGCGACTATACTCTTCATGACATACTGCACCGGAGGACTGGGCGACTATACTCGTCTCGACATGCTGCACCCGAGGACTGGGCGAGTTAACAAGAAATCTGTATTAAATAGAATAGGACGTGAAATATATAAACAACAAATCAATGTTACAATTGAGTCATGAAATGAACTAAGTTTTCATATCAATACAAAATAGTGCACAGTATTTACACAATAGTGTGGCAGGACAAAATTCGAGGACAGCACAGCTACAATGGCTACAATTACCAAACAGTGGCAACAGTTGCAACGTCAGTGAGCATGATGTCTACTAACACCAACATTGGTCACACTACCACTACCACACACTACTAGGCTGGTTATCGATGGTGAAACCAGGTCCTCAGACTACTGCTCTACTGTCATGTAAAGATGATCAAGGCTACATATACCATTATTGTTTTCTTGAAACTCGATGACATGCTGGTTCAGGTTGTGCTGAATGGATCTATGCTCTTCTAGAAGTTTCAAAATTCGTGAATCAGATGCTTGAATATCTCAGAATATGTTAAAACAATCTTGACTCCCCTCCGTGAACAGTTTCAGCGTGGACCCGAGAACCCGTGCCTCCTTCTGGTCCGTGGTTGTTGGGGGCGGGATAATGTGGATGTCCTACTACTCCGTAAGCCAGAGTCAGGTACAGCGGTTCCTCGCCTGCCACACGCTCAGGAAGGCCCAAATGTAAGTCCGTGAAATGACAGTTGGTCGTCAATAAGGTCAGCATGTGTTTTGCGTGAAGCGTTGGTTATGTTCTGTAAATACACCCGTAATTTGTATTAATTCATGCCAACTTACAGGTTATTCGAAACTGGTTTACTCCCGGAGACTGAAGAGTCGCGATACATGATCATTTGCCTGAAACTAAAAACTGTGACTTATGAAATAAGATAATATACTCTGAAGGCTGAATGCAATGTTGTATACCAATGCAAAGAAGACATTTTCCGTGTGTCCTCCTAATCGTATTCATTTTCCCTACCTACAGTGTATGATCACGCCGGTTAGAAAAATCGTTAGGTACGAGACAGAATCGATGTTTTTCACTGTTACCACCCTTTTCACACACACCCTGCAACAAGCACCAATACATGCTCTCTCTTCCAGAGCCATGTGGTTCAGCGGGGTCCAGCTGGTCGTCATTGTCAGTCTGTGTTGCCTGGTGGGGGTGGTTCTCTTCGCCTTCTACAAGGACTGTCATCCCCTCCACTACAATATCATCAGCAACACGGACGAGGTGAGTAGATTCAGATACATTACAGCAGAACGTTACCAGTTTGTGGATGGAGTGACCGGGTGAGATAGTCTGTATACTTTCATGACGAATTTACGCTGACCTGACCAGCATTTACAAGTATAGCCTGGTGACCTGTCTTCAAAACAAAACATTCAAGTATATCCTGATGACCTGTCATAGAGACCAATGTGAACAAGTATAGCCTCCTGTCATGTCTTCAAGACCAATATAAACAAATATAGCCTGACGTCATGTCTTCAAGACCAATATAAACAAGTATAGCCTGACGTCATGTCTTCAAAACATTGCATACACGTATGGCCTGATTTCCTGTCTACGGAAACAGAATAAACAGGTATAGCCTAATGACTTGTTCTCAAAATCAATATATGCAAGCATACCCTAAAAAACCCTCCATCTCGAAGACCCCTCTACCTGACGAAGACAACATATGAAATCCGCATTCCGAAAACTCTACCAGTATTATGTTTTGCAGTTACTTCCTCTGTTTGTGATGGACATCTTGGGGCATCTGCCGGGTCTACCTGGAATCTTCCTGTCCTGTATCTTCAGTGGCAGTCTCAGGTACAACAATATCATATGTGTATATACAATATACAAAGACAGTCACAGGTACAACAATATCATATGTCTATATACAATATACAATGACAGCCTCAGGTACAACAATATCATATGTGTATATACAATATACAATGACAGCTTTAGGTACAACAATATCATATGTGTATATACAACATACAATGTCAGCCTCAGATACAACAATATCATATGTGTATATACAACATACAATGACAGCCTCAGGTACAACAATATCATATGTGTATATACAATATACAATGACAGCCTCAGGTACAACAATATCATATGTGTATATACAATATACAATGTCAGCCTCAGATACAACAATATCATATGTGTATATACAACATACAATGTCAGCCTCAGATACAACAATATCATATGTGTATATACAACATGCAATGACAGCCTCAGGTACAACAATATCATATGTGTATATACAATATACAATGACAGTCACAGGTACAACAATATCATATGTGTATATACAACATACAATGACAGCCTCAGGTACAACAATATCATATGTGTATATACAATATACAATGACAGCCTCAGGTACAACAATATCATATGTGTATATACAACATACAATGACAGTCACAGGTACAACAATATCATATGTGTATATACAACATACAATGACAGTCCTCAGGTACAACAATATCATATGTGTATATACAACATACAATGACAGCCTCAGGTACAACAATATCATATGTGTATATACAATATACAATGACAGTCTCAGGTACAACAATATCATATGTGTATATACAACATACAATGTCAGCCTCAGATACAACAATATCATATGTGTATATACAACATACAATAACAGCCTCAGGTACAACAATATCATATGTGTATATACAACATACAATGTCAGCCTCAGATACAACAATATCATATGTGTATATACAACATACAATGACAGCCTCAGGTACAACAATATCATATGTCTATATACAACATACAATGACAGTCTCAGGTACAACAATATCATATGTCTATATACAATATACAATGACAGCCTCAGGTACAATATCAATATCATACTGTCCATGCAATATACAATGACAGCCTCAGGTACAACAATATCATATGTGTATATACAACATACAATGACAGCCTCAGGTACAACAATATACAATGACAGCCTCAGGTACAACAATATCATATGTCTATATACAATATACAATGACAGCCTCAGGTACAACAATATCATATGTGTATATACAATATACAATGACAGCCTCAGGTACAACAATATCATATGTGTATATACAACATACAATGACAGCCTCAGGTACAAGAATATCATATGTGTATATACAATATACAATGACAGCCTCAGGTACAACAATATCATATGTCTATATACAACATACAATGACAGCCTGAGGTACAACAATATCATATGTGTATATACAATATACAATGACAGCCTCAGGTACAACAATATCATATGTCTATATACAACATACAATGACAGTCTCAGGTACAACAATATCATATGTGTATATACAATATACAATGACAGCCTCAGGTACAACAATATCATATGTGTATATACAATATACAATGACAGCCTCAGGTACAACAATATCATATGTCTATATACAATATACAATGACAGCCTCAGGTACAACAATATCATATGTGTATATACAATATACAATGACAGCCTCAGGTACAACAATATCATATGTGTATATACAACATACAATGACAGCCTCAGGTACAACAATATCATATGTGTATATACAATATACAATGACAGCCTCAGGTACAACAATATCATATGTCTATATACAACATACAATGACAGCCTGAGGTACAACAATATCATATGTGTATATACAATATACAATGACAGCCTCAGGTACAACAATATCATATGTCTATATACAACATACAATGACAGTCTCAGGTACAACAATATCATATGTGTATATACAATATACAATGACAGCCTCAGGTACAACAATATCATATGTGTATATACAATATACAATGACAGCCTCAGGTACAACAATATCATATGTGTATATACAACATACAATGACAGCCTCAGGTACAACAATATCATATGTCTATATACAACATACAATGACAGTCTCAGGTACAACAATATCATATGTGTATATACAATATACAATGACAGCCTCAGGTACAACAATATCATATGTGTATATACAATATACAATGACAGCCTCAGGTACAACAATATCATATGTGTATATACAATATACAATGACAGTCTCAGGTACAACAATATCATATGTCTATATACAATATACAATGACAGCCTCAGGTACAACAATATCATATGTGTATATACAATATACAATGACAGCCTCAGGTACAACAATATCGTATGTCTATATACAATATACAATGACAGCCTCAGGTACAACAATATCATATGTCTATATACAATATACAATGACAGCCTCAGGTACAATAATATCATTTGTGTATATACAATATACAATGACAGTCTCAGGTATAACAATATCATTTGCCTATATACAATATACAATAACAGACTCAGGTACAACAATATCATATGTGTATATACAATATACAATGACAGCCTCAGGTACAACAATATCATTTGTCTATATACAATATATAATGACAGCCTCAGGTACAACAATATCATATGTGTATATACAATATACAATGACAGCCTCAGGTACAAGAATATCATATGTGTATATACAATATACAATGACAGTCTCAGGTATGACAAAATCATATGTGTATATACAATATACAATGACAGCCTCAGGTACAACAATATCATATGTGTATATACAATATACAGGGACAGTCTGTTACCTCCAGTCTTCACTTCCAGCACTCTCTCACCAGGTGTTAACATAACATACAATGTAGTCTGACAACTTCTCCCTGAAGTCTATTGTTACCACCTGTTACCTCCAGTCATCACTTCCAGCACTCTCTCACTAGGTGTTAACATAACCTACAATGTAGTCTGACAACTTCTACCTGTAATCTACTGTGACGACCTGTTACCTCCAGTCATCACTCCCAGCACTCTCTCACCATGTGTTAACATAACCTACAATGTAGTCTGACAACTTCTCCCTGAAGTCTACTGTTACCACCTGTTACCTCCAGTCATCACTTCCAGCACTCTCTCACTAGGTGTTAACATAACCTTCAATGTAGTCTGACAACTTCTCCCTGTAGTCTACTGTTACCACCCGTTACCTCCAGTCATCACTTCCAGCACTCTCTCAAAGGTGTTAACATAACCTACAATGTAGTCTGACAACTTCTCCCTGAAGTCTACTGTTACCACCCGTTACCTCCAGTCATCACTTCCAGCACTCTCTCACCAGGTGTTAACATAACATACAATGTAGTCTGACAACTTCTCCCTGAAGTCTACTGTTACCACCCGTTACCTCCAGTCATCACTTCCAGCACTCTCTCACCAGGTGTTAACATAACATACAATGTAGTCTGACAACTTCTCCCTGAAGTCTACTGTTACCACCTGTTACCTCCAGTCATCACTTCCAGCACTCTCTCACCAGGTGTTAACATAACCTACAATGTAGTCTGACAACTTCTCCCTGAAGTCTACTGTTACCACCTGTTACCTCCAGTCATCACTTCCAGCACTCTCTCACCAGGTGTTAACATAACATACAATGTAGTCTGACAAATTCTCCCTGAAGTCTACTGTTACCACCCGTTACCTCCAGTCATCACTTCGAGCACTCTCTCACCAGGTGTTAACATAACATACAATGTAGTCTGACAACTTCTCCCTGAAGTCTACTGTTACCACCTGTTACCTCCAGTCATCACTTCGAGCACTCTCTCACCAGGTGTTAACATAACATACAATGTAGTCTGACAACTTCTACCTGTAGTCTACTGTGACCACCTGTTACCTCCAGTCATCACTCCCAGCACTCTCTCACCATGTGTTAACATAACATACAATGTAGTCTGACAACTTCTCCCTGAAGTCTACTGTGACCACCTGTTACCTCCAGTCATCACTCCCAGCACTCTCTCACCAGGTGTTAACATAACCTACAATGTAGTCTGACAACTTCTCCCTGTAGTCTTGTTACCTGTTACCACCTGTTACCTCCAGTCATCACTTCACCTGTTAGCACTCTCTCACCAGGTGTTAACATAACATACAATGTAGTCTGACAACTTCTACCTGTAGTCTACTGTGACCACCTGTTACCTCCAGTCATCACTCCCAGCACTCTCTCACCATGTGTTAACATAACATACAATGTAGTCTGACAACTTCTACCTGAAGTCTACTGTGACCACCTGTTACCTCCAGTCATCACTCCCAGCACTCTCTCACCAGGTGTTAACATAACATACAATGTAGTCTGACAACTTCTCCCTGAAGTCCACTGTTACCACCTGTTACCTCCAGTCATCACTTCCAGCACTCTCTCACTAGGTGTTAACATAACCTACAATGTAGTCTGACAACTTCTCCCTGTAGTCTACTGTTACCACCTGTTACCTCCAGTCATCACTTCCAGCACTCTCTCACCAGGTGTTAACATAACATACAATGAAGTCTGACAACTTCTCCCTGTAGTCTACTGTTATCACCTGTTACTTCCT
Source organism: Haliotis rubra (assembly GCF_003918875.1). Classification (NCBI taxonomy): domain Eukaryota; kingdom Metazoa; phylum Mollusca; class Gastropoda; order Lepetellida; family Haliotidae; genus Haliotis; species Haliotis rubra. The sequence continues at coordinate 168,654 of NW_025766903.1, forward strand.
CCATTCACCACTTCCAGCACTCTCTCACCAGGTGTTAACATAACATACAATGTAGTCTGACAACTTCTCCCTGAAGTCTGCTGTTACCACCCGTTACCTCCAGTCATCACTCCCTGCACTCTCTCACCAGGTGTTAACATAACCTACAATGTAGTCTGACAACTTCTCCCTGAAGTCTACTGTTACCACCTGTTACCTCCAGTCATCACTTCCAGCACTCTCTCACCATGTGTTAACATAACATACAATGTAGTCTGACAATTTCTCCCTGAAGTCTACTGTTACCACCCGTTACCTCCAGTCATCACTTCAAGCACTCTCTCACCAGGTGTTAACATAACATACAATGTAGTCTGACAACTTCTACCTGTAGTCTACTGTTACCACCTGTTACCTCCAGTCATCACTCCCAGCACTCTCTCACCAGGTGTTAACATAACATACAATGTAGTCTGACAACTTCTCCCTGAAGTCTACTGTTACCACCTGTTACCTCCAGTCATCACTTCGAGCACTCTCTCACCAGGTGTTAACATAACATACAATGTAGTCTGACAACTTCTACCTGTAGTCTACTGTTACCACCTGTTACCTCCAGTCATCACTCCCAGCACTCTCTCACCAGGTGTTAACATAACATACAATGTAGTCTGACAACTTCTCCCTGAAGTCTACTCTTACCACCTGTTACCTCCAGTCATCACTTCCAGCACTCTCTCACCAGGTGTGTTAACATAACATACAATGTAGTCTGACAACTTCTCCCTGAAGTCTACTGTTACCACCTGTTACCTCCAGTCATCACTTCCAGCACTCTCTCACCATGTGTTAACATAACATACAATGTAGTCTGACAACTTCTCACTAAAGTCTACCTTTACCACCTGTTACCTCCAGTCTTCACTTCCAGCACTCTCTCACCAGGTGTTAACATAACATACAATGTAGTCTGACAACTTCTACGTGTAGTCTACTGTTACCACCTGTTACCTCCAGTCATCACTTCCAGCACTCTCTCACCATGTGTTAACATAACATACAATGTAGTCTGACAACTTCTCACTGAAGTCTACTGTTACCACCTGTTACCTCCAGTCATCACTTCCAGCACTCTCTCACCAGGTGTTAACATAACCTACAATGTAGTCTGACAACTTCTACCTGTAGTCTACTGTTACCACCTGTTACCTCCAGTCATCACTTCCAGCACTCTCTCACCAGGTGTTAACATAACATACAATGTAGTCTGACAACTTCTACCTGTAGTCTACTGTTACCACCTGTTACCTCCAGTCATCACTCCCAGCACTCTCTCACTGGGTGTTAACATAACCTACAATGTAGTCTGACAACTTCTCCCTGAAGTCTGCTGTTACCACCCGTTACCTCCAGTCATCACTTCCAGCACTCTCTCACCAGGTGTTAACATAACATACAATGTAGTCTGACAACTTCTCCCTGTTAGTCTACTGTGACCACCTGTTACCCTCAGTCATCACTTCCAGCACTCTCTCACCAGGTGTTAACATAACCTACAATGTAGTCTGACAACTTCTCCTGTAGTCTACTGTTACCACCTGTTACCTCCAGTCATCACATCCCAGCACTCTCTCGCTAGGTGTTAACATAACATAATGTAGTCTGGCAACTTCTCCCTGTAAGTCCACTGTACCACCTGTTACCTCCGTGTCAACTTCCCGGCACTTCTCTCACTGAAGCCTTGGTAACTACTGTAGTCTGACAACCTGTCTACTGTTACTCCTGTTGCAGACATCACTTCCAGCACTCTCTCACCAGGTGCTTAACATAACATACAATGGTAGTCTGACAACTTCTCCTAAAGTCTACTGTTACCACCCGTACCTCCAGTCATCACTTCCAGCACTCTCACCAGGTGTTAACATAACCTACAATGTAGTCTGACAACTTCTCCCTGTAGTCTACTGCCAGACCACCTGTTACCTCCAGTCATCACTCCAGCACTCTCTCACCAGGTGTTAACATAACCTACAATGTAGTCTGACAACTTCTCCCTGAAGTCTACTGTTACCACCTGTTACCTCAATCATGTCACTTCCAGCACTCTCTCACTGGGTGTTAACATAACCTACAATGTAGTCTGACAACTTCTCCCTGAAGTCTACTGTTACCACCTGTTACCTCCAGTCATCACTTCCAGCACTCTCTCACCATGTGTTAACATAACATACAATTTAGTCTGACAACTTCTCCGTGTAGTCTACTGTTACCACCTGTTACCTCCAGTCATCACTTCCAGCACTCTCTCACCATGTGTTAACATAACATACAATGTAGTCTGACAACTTCTCACTAAAGTCTACCTTTACCAACCGTTACCTCCAGTCATCACTTCCAGTACTCTCTCACCAGGTGTTAACATAACCTACAATGTAGTCTGACAACTTCTACCTGTAGTCTACTGTGACCACCTGTTACCTCCAATCATCACTTCCAGCGCTCTCTCACCAGGTGTTAACACGCTTAACATACAATGTGGTCTGACAAAGTCTTCTCCTGTAGTCTACTGTTACCACCTGTTACCTCCAGTCATCACTTCCAGCACTCTCTCACTCATCTGGTCCAGGTGTTAACATAATATACAGCTGGACAACTTCTCCTGAAGTCTACTAACCAAGTTACCTCCAGTCAGCACTTCCAGCACTTCTCACCAGAACATAACTTCTGGACCCTGTACCTGTAGTCTGCTGTGACCACCTGTTACCTCCAGTCATCACTCCCAGCGCTCTCTCACCAGGTGTGTTAACATAACATACAATGTAGTCTGACAACTTCCTCCTGAAGTCTACTGTTACCACCTGTTACCTCCAGTCATCACTTCCAGCACTCTCTGTAAGCGCTGGGTCTGAACGCCTGACGTCTACTCTATGTTACCTCCAGTCTGACTTCCAGCACTCTCTGCATGAGCTGTAGTCTACTGTGAACACCTGTTACCTTTCTGCAGTGTAACATCAACTTCACAGCAACTGTCTTACCAAGTGACAAGTAGGTCCTAATGGCAGGCCTGTTTAACGAGATGAGGGAAAGCTATTTTGGTGTGTCCAAATAATTATTCAACTGTCTCCGCTTTGTTAAAGATTGGTACATTGTGCTGAACTCCCTGTTGATGCCTGGAGCAATTACCTCAGAGGTCATCGTCCGAGACATACAAGCAACACACAGCGAGGTGTTAACATGAGCCGAATTCCAAACTAGACTCAATGTAGTCTGACAGACTTCACACACAATAGTCTGGAATATGAGCTGTTCCAAACTAGACTTCCACGTGAAACATGTCCATGGTGCCATATAGATTATTAGAAACATGAATACTGCAGGGTTCCTGCAGTTCACTAAGCCATAGGCTAAGCACTAAACAGATCCCTGTGATTTGATTTGTGATAACCTGTGCAAGACAGCATTGTGTTAATATCTCGTATTCTGCTTTTGTGTAAAATGTAGTATATTTTGTGTGATATGCATGCTGTTATGTGTAACAAGTATTGCGTTGTGTGTCACATGCATCATGTGTTATACATCGTTGATGATGTCCTTGTTAGGAATAATTCCATGATACCAGTCATAGTGATGATGTCTGTTCTTGTAAGAATGGTAAGGACTCTTAGTCACTGAAAAAATGTCTGTGTATTGCGTTGTGGCACATGGACTAGGCTGTGCCATTTTTATGATGTTATGTTTCACATGTAATCTCCTCTGTTACTTGTTACGTAATGTCTATCAAGTGTGTCGTGCTATCCTCGTGTTTCAGCTGCAGGTGTGGGGTATCAGTGGTGGACTAGTGCATTCGCTGCATCTGGGTTGGGGCCAGCTGCTAAGCAGGTGAACTACTGCATGTTATTTTAGCGCCTTATTTCTTACTGTTCTTGCCACACATTCCGTGTAACATGTCGAGTCTTGGGGCAGCAGAAAACCCAGTGGATACATGCTAGCCAATAGTCAAACTGATATAACTCCTGCCACCAACTGAGTCTAACTCCCTGTCACCAACTGAGTCTAACTTCCTGTCACCAACTGAGCTCCAGTCTAACTCCAACTCCTGTCACCAACTGAGTCTAGCACTCTGCCACCAACTGAGTCTAACTTCCGTCACCAACTGAGTCTAACTCCTGTCACCAACTGAGTCTAACTTCTGGCTACCAATTGGAGTCCTAACTCCTGTCACCAACTGGAGTCTAACTCCTGTCACCAACTGAGTCTAACTTCCTGTCACAAATTGAGTCTAACTCCCGTCACCAATTGAGTCTAACTCCCTGTCACCAGCTGGAGTCTAACTCCCTGTCACCAACTGAGTCTAACTTCCGTCACCAACTGAGTCTAACTCCCTGTCACCAACTGGAGTCTAACTCCGTCAGCAATTCAGTCTAACTTCCGTCACCAACTGAGTCTAACTCCCGTCAGCAATTGAGTCTAACTTCCGTCACCAACTGAGTCTAACTCCCGTCAGCAATTGAGTCTAACTTCCGTCACCAACTGAGTCTAACTCCTGTCAGCAATTCAGCTCCCCGTCAGCAATTGAGTCTAACTTCCGTCACCAACTGAGTCTAACTCCCTGCGCTGTCAGCAATTCAGTCTAACTTCCGTCACCAACTGAGTCTAACTTTGTCAGTCTAACTTCCCGTCAGCCCACTGAGTCTAACTCCCGTCAGTCGTCACCAACTGAGTCTAACTCCCGTCAGCAATTGAGTCTAACTCCCGTCACCAACTTGAGCTCCAACTAAACTCCTGTCTTGAGTCTCTTCCGTCACCAGCTGGGTCTAACTCCCCGTCACCACTCTAACTTTCCGTCACCAACTGAGTCAACTCCCGCGTCACCAGCTGGAGCTCTAACTTCCGTCACCAACTGAGTCTAACTCCTGTCACCAACTGGAGTCTAACTCCCGTCAGCAATTGAGTCTAACTTCCGTCACCAACTGAGTCTAGTCTAACTCCTGTCACAACTGGAGTCAACTGTCAGTAGTCTAACTCTGCTACCTGTCAGCAATTGAGTCTAACTTCCGTCACCAACTGAGTCTAACTCCCGTCACCAATTGAGTCTAACTTCCTGTCACCAACTGAGTCTAACTTCCGTCACCAACTGAGTCTAACTCCCCTGTCACCAACTGAGTCCTAACTTCCTGTCACCAACTGAGTCTAACTTCCTGTCACCAACTGAGTCTAACTCAGCTACAGAGCTAACTTCCCGTCACCAACTCCTAACTCCCGTCAGCAATTGAGTCTAACTCCGTCACCAACTGAGTCTAACTCCCGTCACCAACTGAGTCTAACTCTGTCACCAACTGAGTCTAACTTCCTGTCACCAACTGAGTCTAACTCCCACCAGCTGAGATAACTGAGTCTAACTCTCTGTCACCAACTGAGTCCTAACTCCGTCACCAACTGAGTCTAACTCCCGTCACCAACTGAGTCTAACTCCCGTCAGCAATTGAGTCTAACTTCCGTCACCAACTGAGTCTAACTCCCGTCACCAACTGAGTCTAACTCCCGTCACCAATTGAGTCTAACTCCCGTCACCAACTGAGTCTAACTCCCGTCAGCAATTCCAGTCCTAACTTCACGTCACCAACTGAGTCTAACTCCCGTCACCAACTGAGTCTAACTCCCGTCACCAACTGAGTCTAACTCCCGTCACCAACTGAGTCTAACTCCCGTCACCAACTGAGTCTAACTCCCGTCACCAACTGAGTCTAACTCCCGTCACCAACTGAGTCTAACTCACCAACAGCAACTCCCGTGAGTCTCCAACTTCCTAGCGTCACCAACTGAGTCTAACTCCCTGTCACCAACTGAGTCTAACTTCCGTCACCAACTGAGTCTAACTTCCGTCACCAACTGAGTCTAACTTCCGTCACCAACTGAGTCTAACTCCTGTCAACTTCCTTCCGTCACCAACTGAGTCTAACTCCCGTCACCAATTCTGAGTCTAACTTCCGTCACCAACTGAGTCTAACTCCCGTCACCAACTGAGTCTAACTTCCGTCACCAACTGAGTCTAACTCCCGTCACCAACTGAGTCTAACTCCCGTCACCAACTGAGTCTAACTCCCGTCACCAACTGTCACTCCGTCACCACTGAGTCTAACTCCTGTCACTTCAACCAACTGAGTCTAACTCCTGTCACCAACTGAGTCTAACTCCTGTCACCAACTGAGCTCCAACTCCCGTCACCAACTGAGTGAGTCTCAAGTCTCCCGTCACCAACTGAGTCTAACTCCCGTCACCAACTGAGTCTAACTCCTGTCACCAACTGAGTCTAACTCCTGTCACCAACTGAGTCTAACTCCCCGTCACCAACTGAGTCTAACTCCCGTCACCAACTGAGTCTAACTCCCGTCACCAACTGAGTCTAACTCCCGTCACCAACTGAGTCTAACTCCCGTCACCAACTGAGTCTAACTCCCGTCACCAACTGAGTCTAACTCCCGTCACCAACTGAGTCTAACTTCCGTCACCAACTGAGTCTAACTCCTGTCAACTCCTGTCACCAACTGAGTCTAACTCCCGTCACCAACTGAGTCTAACTCCTGTCACCAACTGAGCTCTAACTTCCGTCACCAACTGAGTCTAACTCCCGTCTGCAGTCTAACTCCCGTCACCAACTGAGTCTAACTCCCGTCACCAACTGAGTCTAACTCCCGTCACCAACTGAGTCTAACTTCCGTCACCAACTGAGTCTAACTCCCGTCACCAACTGAGTCTAACTCCCGTCACCAACTGAGTCTAACTCCCGTCAGCAATTCAGTCTAACTTCCGTCACCAACTGAGTCTAACTCCCGTCACCAACTGAGTCTTCTGGGTTAACGCTAGTGCCAGAAATCACAAAGGTCCAGCTGAATGACAGAGTTCTTTATTACATGGCATGTGTCCAAAGCCACGTGGTGTTAACACTCATCAAATCTGTAAGAGTTTTATGATGAATGTATTTGTATTAAATGGCGACCCAAATAATAACAGTATTCTCATTGCAAGATTTATAGTTTACAACTATTAATTATAATTGCTTACACATTATTTCAAATTATTACAATTATGGAGAATCGCATTTAAATAGAAACTACCAAATGACACATACTTACCAGCTATGGGCTGAATCAAATGACCTGGTGCTTACTCAACTGAATACCTTCAATGGTGTGGCTATGTATCTGAACACAACATCAAAGATATAAATGGTGTGCAAAATAATACAAAATATATGATTAAGGGAATACAATACCAATTGTATTTTACGAGAAAACTCTAGGATAAAATACATAATGATAATTAGTGCAAAACAAATGACTTTCAAAGCAATGGTTTTACATATATATATAACTAAGATATTGAAAAGTATTTTATCTCAACATTACATCATCCAGCCAACAACACTACGTTACAGTACCATAAATCAGTTGAAATATGTTTGTACGCTTTATACTTATTAAAATATATTATAATACATTAGACGGACCTCAAAATTTCCTCTAGACAAAACAAATGTGTTTCTCCTGAAGTTGCCAGCCAGAATAAAATCACTGAGCACCTTGTCTTGCATGAAAAACATGATCTGCAACTCACAGCCAATGAGAAATGAAGGCTTCTTTGTAAAATTTAACCCAACAACAAAAGTTGATAGAAAATATGACTGACTGAGTTTAGTTTTACGCCGCTTTTAGCAATATTCCAGCAACATCACGGCGGGGAACACCAGAAATGGGCTTCACACATTGTACCCATGTGGGGATTCGAACCCGGGTCTTCGGCGTGACGAGCCAACGCTTAAACCACTAGGCTACCCCACCGCCCAGATAGAAAATATGAACTGTGAGCTATCCTTCCATAGTGGCGAGACTCCAAATGAGTGGTACTGAGGGCCCCTACCTCATTATGAATTATAATATCTAAGTGAATACAAACCAAAACACATGTTCAACCGTTACATTGGCAGTACAGTTCCAATCTGCTTGCAAGGGTTGTAGATGTCAATGCAACACATAGCATGTGCACCTATCAATTGATGTGTCTGTCTTTGAGATGCATACGGAAGTTCCTGTTGTTAGCATAAGGACAATGTTTTCGGTTTTCGAGAATACTTCATGCTATCACTGATTTACAGGGACTCATTCATAATAATAATCATGGTATTGATGTTTGATATGTCTGGCATTGTGAATGAGGATGGTTTTGTAATACTGTCGGTGATGGTACCTCTTCTTGTAGCAATGATGGAGTGACACCAGTCACTAATGATGTCTATCCTTGTAGTAAGAATGGTATGACACCAGTCAGTGGCGATGTCTGTTCTTCTGTTACAAATAGTATGACACCAGTCACTGACGATGTCTGTTCTTCTATTACAAATAGTATGACACAAGTCAGTGACGATGTCTGTTCTTCTATTACAAATAGTATGACACCAATCAGTGACGATGTCTGTTCTTCTATTACAAATAGTATGACACCAGTCAGTGACGATGTCTGTTCTTCTATTACAAATAGTATGACACAAGTCACTGACGATGTCTGTTCTTCTATTACAAATAGTATGACACCAGTCAGTGACGATGTCTGTTCTTCTATTACAAATAGTATGACACTAGTCAGTGACGATGTCTGTTCTTCTATTTCAAATAGTATGACACCAGTCAGTGACGATTCCGTTCTTCTATTACAAATAGTATGACACCAGTCAGTGACGATGTCTGTTCTTCTATTACAAATAGTATGACACTAGTCAGTGACGATGTCTGTTCTTCTATTACAAATAGTATGACACCAGTCACTGACGATGTCTGTTCTTCTATTACAAATAGTATGACACCAGTCAGTGACGATGTCTGTCCTTCTATTACAAATAGTATGACACAAGTCAGTGACGATGTCTGTTTTTCTATTACAAATAGTATGACACCAGTCAGTGACAATGTCTGTTCTTCTATTACAAATAGTATGACACCAGTTAGTGACGATGTCTGTTCTTCTATTACAAATAGTATGACACAAGTCAGTGACGATGTCTGTTCTTCTATTACAAATAGTATGACACCAGTCAGCGACGATGTCTGTTCTTCTATTACAAATAGTATGACACAAGTCAGTGACGATGCCTGTTCTTCTATTACAAATAGTATGACACCAGTCAGTGACGATGTCTGTTCTTCTATTACAAATAGTATGACACCAGTCAGTGACGATGTCTGTCCTTCTATTACAAATAGTATGACACAAGTCAGTGACGATGTCTGTTCTTCTATTACAAATAGTATGACACCAGTCAGTGACGATGTCTGTTCTTCTATTTCAAATAGTATGACACCAGTCAGTGACGATGTCTGTTCTTCTATTACAAATAGTATGACACCAGTCACTGACGATGTCTGTTCTTCTATTACAAATAGTATGACACAAGTCACTGACGATGTCTGTTCTTCTATTACAAATAGTATGACACCAGTCAGTGACGATGTCTGTTCTTCTATTACAAATAGTATGACACAAGTCACTGACGATGTCTGTTCTTCTATTTCAAATAGTATGACACCAGTCAGTGACGATTCCGTTCTTCTATTACAAATAGTATGACACCAGTCAGTGACGATGTCTGTTCTTCTATTACAAATAGTATGACACTAGTCAGTGACGATGTCTGTTCTTCTATTACAAATAGTATGACACCAGTCAGTGACGATGTCTGTTCTTCTATTACAAATAGTATGACACAAGTCAGTGACGATGTCTGTTCTTCTATTACAAATAGTATGACACAAGTCAGTGACGATGTCTGTTCTTCTATTACAAATAGTATGACACCAGTCAGCGACGATGTCTGTTCTTCTATTACAAATAGTATGACACAAGTCAGTGACGATGCCTGTTCTTCTATTACAAATAGTATAACACCAGTCAGTGACGATGTCTGTTCTTCTATTACAAATAGTATGACACCAGTTAGTGACGATGCCTGTTCTTCTATTACAAATAGTATGACACCAGTCACTGAAGATGTCTGTTCTTCTATTACAAATAGTATGACACCAGTCAGTGACGATGTCTGTCCTTCTACTACAAATAGTATGACACCAGTCAGTGACGATGTCTGTTCTTCTATTACAAATAGTATGACACCAGTCACTGACGATGTCTGTCCTTCTATTACAAATAGTATGACACCAGTCAGTGACGATGTCTGTTCTTCTATTACAAATAGTATGACACAAGTCAGTGACGATGTCTGTTCTTCTATTACAAATAGTTTGACACCAGTCAGTGACGATGTCTGTTCTTCTATTACAAATAGTATGACACCAGTCAGTGACGATGTCTGTTCTTCTATTACAAATAGTATGACACAAGTCACTGACGATGTCTGTTCTTCTATTACGAATAGTATGGCACCAGTCAGTGCCGATGTCTGTCCTATTACTAATGGTATGACACGATGCCTGTCCTTGTAGTAATATAGGTATTACACCAGTAAGTTCTTGCAATACCACTGATGGGACAACCATGGCGATGTCTGTTTTGTGTTGCAGCTCTCCTACGTGGCCTTCAGCGTCACGGACGGACCTGTGTTTGGAGTCTTCATACTTGGAATGTTCTTCCCTAGAGCCAATAAATGGGTTAGAAATTCAGTAGATAGTTAGATACAATAATATTACGTAGTTATTTCGTGTTTGGTATTACCATGTCTCAGTGACTTAAGGATTCCAGTGCAAACGTCGCTGAACATATTTTGGGGGTTGTTTTGTTCTCGACAGTTTCCTCAACCCTAGAGATTAACCAGTTTAATTATCCACTGGAACACATTCTACTGAAACAACTGTGAAAGTAACTGCACGCTGAAAACATAAGCCTCTGTATGCTGCCAGTCGAGGCTCTTCTGATGTCAAGGTTTGAACATTTCCTTTGAAAGCCATTGACCACAGCAACACAAAACTAGTTTCAGGTTACAATTTCAGGGAGCTCTCTGTGGCTACGTGGCGAGCATCACCATCCTCATGTGGATTGCACTTGGAGCCCTCATCCACAACATCACCACGCCCGTGTCTCAGTTCTCTGTTCAGGGCTGCAACTGGAACGCTACCAACTCCACCATGCCCACAGCCCCTACCGCCAACAACACCATGTACGCCGAAGGGTAGGTTTCGTATCTGATACGTTCTCTAATTTGACAGTTTTATAAACGATTAGCAAATATGACCGACAGTAATTACCGTAGCGGCTTGCAATTAAAAGTATCAAAAAGTTGTTGTTTGGGCAAAAGTCGGTAGTTAGCTATATTTTCAGCTAAGTACAAGTACCGGAGAAACAGGCTGAATGTATGTGGATGGTATCTGTGTAATTCGTGTTTTGTAAAGTTTTTGGTTGCCTTTAGATCTAGATGTACCCGACATTTTCGAGATTAAGCACGACTACGGTAATCAGTTAGACTATAATTTACACACCGAATGTTGTGGACGTTTTGCTGTGATCTGTTGACTCATCTGACGACTATGACAGGTTGTTTTGTGTTTTACGACATCAAGTCTCTGACTGGTTTAACCAATAATGTTTCCTTTAAGGGACCACGGCCTCGGTATCTACCACCTCTCCTTCGTCAACTACACAGCCACAGGGGCCTTCATTTGCGTTTTCGTAGGCACAATTGTCAGCCTCATTACGGGTACGATATTTACAGATATAACGTGCTTGTCAAGAGGTCCTGTATCTTGTTGTGTGACAGCTGATATTTACAGATATAACGTGCTTGTCAAGATGCCATGTATCTTGTTGTGTGACAGCTGATAATTACAGATATAACGTGCTTGTCAAGATGCCATGTATCTTGTTGTGTGACAGCCGATAGTTACAGAAAAAACGTGCTTGTCAAGATGCCATGTATCTTGTTGTGTGACAGCCGATAGTTACAGATATAACGTGCTTGTCAAGATGCCATGTATCTTGTTGTGTGACAGCTGATATTTACAGATATAACGTGCTTGTCAAGATGCCATGTATCTTGTTGTGTGACAGCCGATAGTTACAGATATAACGTGCTTGTCAAAATGTCCTGTATCTTGTTGTGTGACAGCTGATACTCAGTAAAACATTGCAGTTGCCCAGGTGATAGAATATACAAGGTATGGTAGGTAGAGGGTTTTAGGATGTCAGCTTTCCTTTGGATGAGGAACACATCGATTTGAAATACTCGGAGTCATTAATGAAGGGTCAAGCTATTGGTAACACGATTTCTTAAAAGCTGCAAACTCCGCGTTATTGTTTCATATATATACAACTGAATATTTTACAAACTTTCTTAACAGTATGCAAATACACATCAGTCCTTTGCGTTCTTTAACGTCCGATACATTGTGTTACAAATGATACATTATATTTTTTATTAAAATTGTCAATATGGAAATCCACCTGCCACATAATGGCAATGATTTGCACGTGGAAAGTGGAGGACAATTCACACATATTGATGTTTTTTCACTGTCGTTCACTGTTCGGCTACCTGTTTGAAATCGCAGCTTAAAATGAGACGTTTTTTGCACTGTCAAAACGCAAACGTGCGTGTACCACTCACCCAGTATAACCGTTTTCACCTGTACTACGGGCCTGGAGTTCAGAAATATAGAATCACTGTGTGACAGTGGACAGATGAAAGTCGGAATCTGAAATAAGTAGGGATGGATATTGCCCTGATTCTCATATCGCAATATATTGCAATAATTTAAGAGATACTGCAATACGATTTGCGATATATTGACTGGAATCTTTCTGTCCAAGTGCATACAGCATAAAATCATACTAGCTCTGTGTGCGACATCATCTTCTTAGTTGCTGATACACCACACCTTCAGTCTCCCCGTCTCCATTGTGAATGGCTTTACGTTAATGGTTTACAGATAAATAAAGCAATATAGAGCCTTAGTATAGAATGTTTAAATGAAGTACTGTATTGCAACAAAGTTCTGCGAACATAATGATACAGGTAATAGTATAACATGATTTTCATGGTCAGTGTGCACTTCAATGCAGTATGTAATTATTGGTACTGTATGTCAGTGATTCATTCAACTCAAACAAAAACATGATTTAGGTGAACTACTTGAGCTTAAAATCTCATGTGACCTCGAGTAACTTACATCCTTGACTAGAATGTCATTATACAGTCCTACAAAGTGTATAAGACTTTAGCCTGATGACATATGTCCCATTATGAAACAAACAAAAAAAACAAAATAATGTGAAATGGTCTTTCAGAGCCAGAGGCCATACTAATAGGTCCAAATAAAAGATTTGTCAAATCTTAGAAGGGCATTTAGAAGTGTAAGGCATACGAAAATCAAGATTTATGGATGTCAACTTCTTTATTGTGAATAACACGACGTTTCGGAGTGTATGCTTGATCCTTCACAACGAGAAGTTGCCATTCATAACTCGTGCTTATCTCAAAAGATTGTTGCTTTTGAGGCCTCTTAATTCCTCCAAAACGTCACATATTCAACCATTCAAACCCGCAAAACTTAAAGCATTTGGTAAAATATTTGGCACTTTTGGCGCAACTTATAAAGAAACTTCCACTTGTAATATGTTACATGAAACCAACTGAAATAAATGTATATTTGGCACTTTTAGAGCACATTTTGTTGCCGTGGAGGGCAAGGGCAGATGATTCAAAGGGAGCTAACTCTGGATGATCCAATATATTGTAGAATCTGAACCATATCGCGATAATCGTATCGCGAGATACTGTACCGGTATATACCGGTTTACGGTAATATTGCACAGCCCTAGAAATAAGGCAAAGGACAAAGGGCAAACTTGAGGCAGAGGGTAATAGCACTGTTAGATAAGTACGAGCACAGTGAGAGTAAGACACACCTGTACATTCCTCTGTAGGTTCATGAATAACTGCATGTACCATGTGTTCCCGGTCCGTTGTCAGTTCAAACAAGGAGACATTCTAATACGATAATAAACTAATATTCCCTGTCCTTCATAGGTTATGGGAAGCTCGTTACAACAGACCCTAAACTGGTTTTCCCGGCCATCCGCTCGCTCTGTCCATGTCTTCCAAAGACAGTGAAGGAGAAGTTGGACTATGCGCCTGTAGTTGAGGTAAGTATCTCAGCTGGGAGAGTATGTGAACACCGGCACACTGTGAGAGGTAACACACGCCTACTCTCATCAGAGAGTCCTGGGTTGTCCTTCTCAAGCTATTTTACCATATATGTTTGAAGACCGAAGGTACTGTTTTTATCCCGACAAGGCTAAGGTATAACTAACGTGCTGATAGAACATATATACATACCGTTGTGTTGAGTGTACAGTGGCGAGTGTTACAGTGGCGAGTGTACAGTGGCGAGTGTACAGTGGCGAGTGTTACAGTGTTGAGTGTTACAGTGTTGAGTGTTACATTGTTGAGTGTACAGTGTTGAATGTTACAGTGTTGAGTGTTACAGTGGCGAGTGTTACAGTGTTGAGTGTTACATTGTTGAGTGTTACACTGTTGAGTGTTACAGTGGCGAGTGTTACAGTGTTGAGTGTACAGTGGCGAGTGTAACAGTGTTGAGTGTACAGTGACGAGTGTTACAGTGTTGAGTGTACAGTGTTGAATGTTACAGTGTTGAGTGTACAGTGGCGAGTGTTACAATGGCGAGTGTTACACTGTTGAGTGTACAATGTTGAATGTTACAGTGTTGAATGTTACAGTGTTGAGTGCTACAGTGTTGAGTGTTACAGTGTTGAGTGTACAGTGGCGAGTGTTACAGTGTTGAGTGTACAGAGGCGAGTGTTACAGTGTTGAGTGTACAGTGGCGAGTGTTACAGTGTTGAGTGTACAGTGGCGAGTGTTACAATGGCGAGTGTTACACTGTTGAGTGTACAATGTTGAATGTTACAGTGTTGAATGTTACAGTGTTGAGTGCTACAGTGTTGAGTGTTACAGTGTTGAGTGTACAGTGGCGAGTGTTACAGTGTTGAGTGTACAGAGGCGAGTGTTACAGTGTTGAGTGTACAGTGGCGAGTGTTACAGTGTTGAGTGTACAGTGTTGAGTGTTACAGTGTTGAGTGTACAGTGCCAAGTGTTACAATGGCGAGTGTTACACTGTTGAGTGTACAATGTTGAATGTTACAGTGTTGAATGTTACAGTGTTGAGTGCTACAGTGTTGAGTGTTACAGTGTTGAGTGTACAGTGGCGAGTGTTACAGTGTTGAGTGCACAGAGGCGAGTGTTACAGTGTTGAGTGTACAGTGGCGAGTGTTACACTGTTGAGTGTACAGTGTTGAGTGTTACAGTGTTGAATGTTACAGTGTTGAGTGCTACAGTGTTGAGTGTTACAGTGTTGAGTGTACAGTGTTGAGTGTTACAGTGTTGAGTGTACAGAGGCGAGTGTTACAGTGTTGAGTGTACAGTGGCGAGTGTTACAGTGTTGAGTGTACAGTGGCGAGTGATACAGTGTTGAGTGTTACAGTGTTGAATGTTACAGTGTTGAGTGTACAGTGTTGAATGTTACAGTGTTGAGTGTACAGTGGCGAGTGTTACAGTGTTGAGTGTACAGTGGCGAGTGTTACACTGTTGAGTGTACAGTGTTGAATGTTACAGTGTTGAGTGTTACAGTGGCGAGCGTTACACTGTTAAGTGTACAGTGGCGAGTGTAACAGTGTTGAGTGTACAGTGACGAGTGTTACAGTGTTGAGTGTACAGTGGCGAGTGTACAGTGGCGAGTGTACAGTGGCGAGTGTTACAGTGTTGAGTGTTACAGTGTTGAGTGTACAGTGGCGAGTGTTACAGTGTTGAGTGTACAGAGGCGAGTGTTACAGTGTTGAGTGTACAGTGGCGAGTGTTACAGTGTTAAGTGTACAGTGGCGAGTGTGACAGTGTTGAGTGTACAGTGGCGAGTGATACAGTGTTGAGTGTTACAGTGTTGAATGTTACAGTGTTGAGTGTACAGTGTTGAATGTTACAGTGTTGAGTGTACAGTGGCGAGTGTTACAGTGTTGAGTGTACAGTGACGAGTGTTACAGTGTTGAGTGTTACAGTGTTGAGTGTTACAGTGTTGAGTGTACAGTGGCGAGTGTACAGTGTTGAGTGTACAGTGGCGATTGTTACACTGTTGAGTGTACAGTGTTGAATGTTACAGTGTTGAGTGTACAGTGGCGAGTTACACTGTTGAGTGTACAGTGTTGAATGTTACAGTGTTGAGTGTTACAGTGTTGAGTGTACAGTGTTGAGTGTTACAGTGTTGAGTGTACAGTGGCGAGTGTTACAGTGTTGAGTGTACAGTGGCGAGTGTTACACTGTTGAGTGTACAGTGTTGAATGTTACAGTGTTGAGTGTACAGTGGCGAGTGTTACAGTGTTGAGCGGCAGCGAGTGTACAGTGTCGAGGTGTGACAGTGTTGAGTGTTACAGTGTACGAGTGTTACAGTGTTAAGTGTACAGTGTTGAATGTTACAGTGTTGAGTGTTACAGTGTTGAGTGTTACAGTGTTGAATGTTACAGTGTTGAATGTTACAGTGTTGAGTGTTACAGTGTTGAGTGTACAGTGGCGAGTGTTACAGTGTTGAGTGTTACAGTGTTGAGTGTACAGTGTTGAGTGTGACAGTGTTGAGTGTACAGTGACGACTGTTACAGTGTTGAGTGTACAGTGTTGAATGTTACAGTGTTGAATGTTACAGTGTTGAATGTTACAGTGTTGAGTGTTACAGTGTTGAATGTTACAGTGTTGAGTGTTACAGTGTTGAGTGTTACAGTGTTGAGTGTACAGTGGCGAGTGTTACAGTGTTGAGTGTACAGTGGCGAGTGTTACAGAGTTGAGTGTACAGTGGTGAGTGTGACAGTGTTGAGTGTACAGTGGCGAGTGTTACACTGTTGAGTGTTACAGTGTTGAATGTTACAGTGTTGAGTTGCTGAATGTTACAGTGTTGAATGTTTACAGTGTTGAGTGTTACAGTGTTGAATGTTACAGTGTTGAGTGTACAGTGTTGAGTGTTACAGTGTTGAGTGTACAGTGGCGAGTGTTACAGTGTTGAGTGTACAGTGGCGAGTGTTACAGTGTTGAGTGTACAGTGTTGAGTGTTACAGTGTTGAGTGTACAGTGTTGAGTGTTACAGTGTTGAATGTTACAGTGTTGAGATGTTACAGTGTTGAATGTTACAGTGTTGAGTGTTACAGTGTTGAGTGTTACAGTGTTGAGTGTTTCAGTGTTGAGTGTTACAGTGTTGAGTGTTACAGTGTTGAAGTGCGTTACAGTGTTGAGTGTTACAGTGTTGAGTGTTACAGTGATTGAGTGTTACACTGTTGAATGTTACAGTGTTGAGAGTTACAGTGTTGAATGTTACAGTGTTGAATGTTACAGTGTTGAGTGTTACAGTGTTGAGGTGTTACAGTGTTGAGTGTACAGTGGCAGAGTTGAGTTACAGAGTTGAGTTACAGTGGTGGAGTGTGACAGTGTTGAGTGTACAGTGTTGAAGTATTGGCACTGTTGAGTGTTACAGTGTTGAGTGTTACAGTGTTGAGTGTTACAGTGTTGAATTGTTACAGTGTTGAGTGTTACAGTGTTGAATGTTGCAGTGTTGAGTGTTACAGTGTTGGAGTGTTACAGTGTTGAGTGTTACAGTGTTGAGTGTTACAGTGTTGAGTGTACAGTGGCGAGTGTGACAGTGTTGGAGTGTTACAGTGTTGAGTGTTACAGTGTTGGAGTGTACAGTGTTGAGTGTTACAGTGTTGAGATGTTACAGTGTTGAATGTTACAGTGTTGAGCGTTACAGTGTTGAGTGTTACAGCGTTGAGTGTTACAGTGTTGAGTGTTTCAGTGTTGAGTGTTACAGTGTTGAGTGTTACAGTGTTGAGTGTTACAGTGTTGGAGTGTCACAGTGTTAAGTGTACAGTGACGAGTGTTACACTGTTGAATGTTACAGTGTTGAATGTTATAGTGTTGAATGTTACAGTGTTGAGTGTTACAGCGTTGAGTGTTACAGTGTTGAGTGTTACATGTTGAGTGTTATAGTGTTGAATGTTACAGTGTTACAGTGTTGAGTGTTTCAGTGTTTAGTGTTACAGTGTTGAGTGTTACAGTGTTGAGTGTTACAGTGTTGAGTGTACAGTGGCGAGTGTTACAGTGTTGAGTGTACAGTGTCGAGTGTGACAGTGTTGAGTGTACAGTGGCGAGTGTTACAGTGTTAAGTGTACAGTGTTGAATGTTACAGTGTTGATTGTTACAGTGTTCAGTGTTACAGTGTTGAATGTTACAGTGGTGAGTGTTACAGTGTTGAGGTATGTTACAGTGTTGGAGTGTACAGTGGCGAGAGTGTTACAGTGTTGAGTGTTACAGTGTTGAGTGTACAGTGGCGAGTGTACAGTGTTGAGTGTACAGTGGCGGTGTTACACTGTTGAGTGTACAGTGTTGAATGTTACAGTTGAGGTGAAGTGTACAGTGTTGAGTTACACTGTTGAGTGTACAGTGTTGAGATTACTTATGTTACAGTGTTGAGTGTTACAGTGTTGAGTGTACAGTGTTGGAGTGTTACAGTGTTGAGTGTTACAGTGGCGAGTGTTTCAGTGTTGAGTGTTACAGTGTTGAGTGTACAGTGTTACAGTCGTTACAGTGTTGAGTGTTACAGTGTTGAGTGTACAGTGGCGAGTGTTACAGTGTTAAGTGTACAGTGTTGAATGTTACAGTGTTGATTGTTACAGTGTTCAGTGTTACAGTGTTGAATGTTACAGTGGTGAGTGTTACAGTGTTGAGTGTTACAGTGTTGAGTGTACAGTGGCGAGTGTTACAGTGTTGAGTGTTACAGTGTTGAGTGTACAGTGTTGAGTGTGACAGTGTTGAGTGTACAGTGACGACTGTTACAGTGTTGAGTGTACAGTGTTGAATGTTACAGTGTTGAATGTTACAGTGTTGAGTGTACAGTGTTGAATGTTACAGTGTTGAGTGTTACAGTGTTGAATGTTACAGTGTTGAGTGTACAGTGTTGAGTGTTACAGTGTTGACAGTTACAGTGTTGAGTGTACAGCGGCAGAGCAAGTGTTACAGAGTTGAGTGTACAGTGGTGAGTGTGACAGTGTTGAGTGTACAGTGTGCGAGTGTTACACATGTTGAGTGTACGGTGAGTGTAGAATGTTACAGTGTTGAGAGAAATATTTACAGTGTTGAATTTTACAGTGTTGAGTGTTACAGTGTTGAATGTTACAGTGTTGAGTGTACAATGTTGAGTGTTACAGTGTTGAGTGTACAGTGGCGAGTGTTACAGTGTTGAGTGTACAGTGGCGAGTGTGACAGTGTTGAGTGTACCGTGACGAGTGTTACAGTGTTGAGTGTACAGTGACGAGTGTTACACTGTTGAATGTTACAGTGTTGAATGTTACAGTGTTGAATGTTACAGTGTTGAGTGTTACAGCGTTGAGTGTTGCAGTGTTGAGTGTTTCAGTGTTTAGTGTTACAGTGTTGAGTGTTACATTGTTGAGTGTTACAGTGTTGAGTGTCACAGTGTTAAGTGTACAGTGACGAGTGTTACACTGTTGAATGTTACAGTGTTGAATGTTACAGTGTTGAATGTTACAGTGTTGAATGTTACAGTGTTGAGTGTACAGTGGCGAGTGTTACAGTGTTGAGTGTACAGTGGCGAGTGTTACAGAGTTGAGTGTACAGTGGTGAGTGTGACAGTGTTGAGTGTACAGTGGCGAGTGTTACACTGTTGAGTGTACGGTGTTGAATGTTACAGTGTTGAATGTTACAGTGTTGAATTTTACAGTGTTGAGTGTTACAGTGTTGAATGTTACAGTGTTGAGTGTACAATGTTGAGTGTTACAGTGTTGAGTGTACAGTGTCGAGTGTTACAGTGTTGAGTGTACAGTGGCGAGTGTTACAGTGTTGAGTGTACAGTGGCGAGTGTGACAGTGTTGAGTGTACCGTGACGAGTGTTACAGTGTTGAGTGTACAGTGACGAGTGTTACACTGTTGAATGTTACAGTGTTGAATGTTACAGTGTTGAATGTTACAGTGTTGAGTGTTACAGCGTTGAGTGTTACAGTGTTGAGTGTTTCAGTGTTTAGTGTTACAGTGTTGAGTGTTACATTGTTGAGTGTTACAGTGTTGAGTGTCACAGTGTTAAGTGTACAGTGACGAGTGTTACACTGTTGAATGTTACAGTGTTGAATGTTACAGTGTTGAATGTTACAGTGTTGAGTGTTACAGCGTTGAGTGTTACAGTGTTGAGTGTTACATGTTGAGTGTTATAGTGTTGAATGTTACAGTGTTACAGTGTTGAGTGTTTCAGTGTTTAGTGTTACAGTGTTGAGTGTTACAGTGTTGAGTGTTACAGTGTTGAGTGTCTCAGTGTTGAGTGTTACAGTGGCGAGTGTTTCAGTGTTGAATGTTACAGTGTTGAGTGTTACATGTTGCGTGTTACAGTGTTGAGTGTTTCAGTGTTGGATGTTTCAGTGTTGAGTGTTACAGTGTTGAGTGTTTCAGGGTTGAATGTTTCAGTGTTAAGTGTTACAGTTTTAAATGTTACAGTGTTGAGTGTACAGTGTTGAGTGTACAGTGTTGAGCGTTACAGTGTTGAGTGTTACAGTGTTAATGTTATATGGTGGAGTGTTACAGTGCTGAATGTTACAGTTTTGAGTGTTACAGTGTTGAATGTTACCGTGTTGAATGTTACAATGTTAATGCTACAGTGTTGAATGTTACAGTGGCGAGTGTCACAGTGTTGAGTGTTACAGTGTTGAGTGTTACAGTGTTGAGTGTTTCAGTGTTGAGTCTTACAGTGTTGAGTGTTACAGTGTTGAATGTTACAGTGTTAATGTTACATTGTTGAGTGTTAGAGTGTTGAGTGTTTCAGTGTTGAGTGTTACAGTGTTAATGTTACAGTGTTGAATGTTACAGTGGCGAGTGTCACAGTGTTGAGTGTTACAGTGTTGAGAGTTTCAGTGTTGAGTGTTAGTGTTGAGTGTTACAGTGTGGAATGTTACAGTGTTAATGTTACATTGTTGAGTGTTAGAGTGTTGAGTGTTTCAGAGTTGAATGTTACTGTGTTAATGTTACATTGTTGAGTGTTAGAGTGTTGAGTGTTACAGGGTTGAATGTTACATTGTTGAGTGTTAGAGTGTTGAATGTTAGTGTTGAGTGTTTGAGTGTTGAATGTTACAGTGTTGAGTGTTTCTGTGTTGAATGTTATTGTTGAGTGTTTCAGTGATACAGTGTTGAATGTTACAATGTTAGTGTTGAGTGTTACAGGGTTACAGTGTTGAGTGTTACAATGTTACATTGTTGAGTGTTACAGGGTTACAGTGTTGAGTGTTACAGGGTTACAGTGTTGAGTGTTTCAGTGATACAGTGTTGAGTGTTACAATGTTACAGTGTTGAGTGTTACAGGGTTACAGTGTTGAGTGTTACAGGGTTACATTGTTGAGTGTTACAGGGTTACCGTGTTGAGTGTTACAGGGTTACAGTGTTACAGGGTTACAGAGTTGTAACTGGACGTGTTCTGTGTACAGCGACCACCTGAGCTGGACGTGACAGAGATGAGCGAGGACGTGTGAGGCGAGACTGACGTCAGCAGAGACCCCGATGATACTTCCATCGGCCTACAGACGCCGCTCCAACTGAGGTCCAACATGTTCTCGAGGCCCGGCTGGATTGGCAAGATAGACGCTACTTTTGTACATACTATGTCGCCAACATGATGCAGGAAGCGACTGACAGGTGGTCAGACTGTACACACCCATGTTACTCCGAGGGTGCCCCGTCATGTATTACACTTCTAACAGTAGAACGAACATTCACAAATAAACAATTGTATTATCCAGTGTGGTTTTCTAAGATAACTATGTGT
The DNA here is from genome assembly GCF_003918875.1 of Haliotis rubra. Lineage (NCBI taxonomy): Eukaryota > Metazoa > Mollusca > Gastropoda > Lepetellida > Haliotidae > Haliotis > Haliotis rubra. The sequence goes on from NW_025766903.1 coordinate 190,496, forward strand.
AAATGTACGAGTCTCGGTCACGTTTTGGCGCATGACGACATGGGGGTATGTTCAGTTGGCTGTGGGGCGCTGGGGTAACCTAGTAGTTAAAGCGCTGGCTCGTCACGCCGAAGACCCGGGTTCGAATCCCCACATGGGTACAATGTGTGAAGCCCATTTCTGGTGTCCCCCGCCGCGATGTTGCTGGAATATTGCTAAAAGCGGCGTAAAACCAAACTCAGTCAGTCAGTCAGTTGGCTGTAGCGGGAGGCGTTTTGTGGATTAAATACTTACATTTCCCTACTGTAACACCTCTATATATCAACATTTGCTGAGATGTAGACACATGTACACACCTATAACTCGATACAACACATCTATATCTCTACATCTGCTCAACACTTTCAAATAAAAGTAATTCGACACAAGACATACTCAGATGAAAACGTTATTGTGACATAGAATATTTTCTTTGGTATATTAAACAGCACAACTATTCCCAAACCTGCATAATCTTGTCAGATTCATTGTCTTCCCTTCAAAATGTCACTCCGAGTTACTCTATCATCCTTGACATTTAAGAACTTTACAACGATCTTTTTACTGGCCAATGTGACATCGTCAACTGGTGGTTACCGGGTCACGTAGGCATAGCAGGTAACCCAAGAGCCGATGCTGCAGGTAAAACAACCCTTGACAAAACGGTAATCCCGTAGAGTCATTTCCAACCCACCACCAAAGTTATATCCAGGGCCTCATGCAAAAAAGGAGGGACACCCACGTCAGGAAGATAAAGAACTTCACGAACTGAAACCAACAATAAGTTATACCTACTTGAGTTGTCAGTCAAGACACGATGAGGTAATTTTACGACGATGTAGTATTGGCCACAGTCGATTTGCTCTTGACTATCTGCTCAAAATGGATGGAGATGGACCAAAGTGCGTCTCTTACGATGAAGTGTTCACCATCAAGCACATTCTGCTTGACTGTGTGGACTTTTCAACTGCGAGGGACTCACATTATGAAGCAATACATCTGAAATATCTGTTTTCCCGCGGTCAGCAGGCATCTCATTATAAACTACCTGAGGAGAGATTTATCTGTATCATACATTGTAACTATGGAATGTGAATGACGGTTTGTTTGTTTTATTAATTTGACTCTATGGCATTTTCAGTTTGTAATGATAATGTAATGAATAAGCATGATTTTGAAAATCTCATTTAAACTTTGTACTGGAAAAGTGTGTATGAATATAGACTTGGTTTGTCGTCGCTATAAAGCTGAACTTACGCTGATGCGACGTAAATCTCAACTCAACCAATACCTACATCGCACGACATCGGTATATCCGACGTGAGGCAGAACAGCCTAGTTCGTCATACGGCTAGCAATACACTCATTGCAAGCCTCACACATTCTCACACATCGCCTCGGGGAGCAGTCTTAAAGCAGATAGTTTTATCATTGAAGTCTCTACATCCGTCAACCATCCATGTTCAGATGATTTCCGTCCACGACAAGGCAGCAGGTAAACAAGTGTACCTCCATCTTCACGACAACAACGTCCTATACGTGCACATCCCTTTATCTTCCTTCTTGACAGCTGTAATGTCACCGTGCTGGTTGTACAGGACTGCGGCACCTGTGTGTGTACAGGATCTCACGTAGATAACAGTTGCCTGAGAATTCGAAAACTGTCCACAAGATGTCGGCTGGTGTTGTCTTCGTTGTGAGTACGACACTGCCACCGAGTCTCAACGTTCACATTTCGTATCAATAATCACCGGTGTGTGTGATCCATGATTGGTCCCTGTCTGTTTCAGGTGTTTGGCCTGGTGTACATCACCTGTGTACCACCGTATGCTGAAGGTGAGTATGAGAGAAGGACTTCTGCCAGTGTGGTTGTTCAATTTCACGACATGGCCTAGAATGATACTGAGGGCCAAGGCCACCACTGCCCCTGTCTGTTTTCGTGCACTAAACATTAGATTAGTGACGTTGTTTGAAGTCAGCCATGGCACGACATGTACTTTTTAATATGTCCGTAAATAAGGAGTAAGTGAATGAGTTGTATTTCACAGCAGTGTTTCACCTTGAGTATATGTAGCTGGTCAAGTTTGTCTGACTTTAAAGAAAGAAAAGAAGCTATTCTTCACTACATCCTTGTAAATGTCCTCTTGGACCGCCGAGGCAGTGTGACTTAAGTCGTGTGCCATATCTGCAAGTGTTAGACAGACAATAAGATATGTTCACCAAACGTGGTCATCTGTGTATTCAGGAAGCATGTGACCAACCATTGGATTACAGCATGTGCTTGTTCGGGAACTTGCTGCCACTCACGGTCCGGTCACCACACAGTGTGTTTACGTCACCCTGTCACCATGATGATTACATACACTACCGATAGATTGGCAATTTATACGCTTTCTTTACTAACGATGAATGTTCGACAAATCAGGGGCAAGTGGACGTTTAATGTCGACCTCTGTGTTCGCAGGTGCCTGCTCCTCCTCGCAGTGGGGCTGCAGCAACAACCGATGCATCTCAGCAACGTTGAAATGTGATGGCAAAGACGACTGTGGTGACAACTCGGATGAACGTGAAGGCTGTGTCGATCTCGGTCAGTCCATCTAGCATCTCTCATGTCCTTACACAATAGCGGTCAGTCCAAATAGCATCTCTCATGTCCTGACACAATAGCAGTCAGTCCCGCTAGCATCTCTCATGTCCTAGCACAATAGCGGTCAGTCCCGCTAGTATCTCTCACGTCCTGACACAATAGCAGTCAGTCCCGCTAGCATCTCTCATGTCCTAGCACAATACACAAGATAAACTGGATCCGGAAGCTCTAGATGAGTTATTGAGTATCTACTGTCATTATAGAACTACATAGCGGATGTTTTTCTTAGTGATTCCAGTAGTGTCCAGTGCAGTCTGATTTAGAAAAAGATTAACCGGTGTGCTATGTTTTGGTTTTTAGAATACACCGACATAATTGTGTCGGTGCAAATATGTATTTAACTGTAGGTAACACCTGTCGCATGTGACTGTAGGTAAACCTGTGGTATATGACTGTAGGTAACCCCTGTTGTATATGACTGTAGGTAACCCTGTTGTATGTGACTGTGGGTAACCAGTGTGGTATGTGACTGTAGGTAACCTCTGTGGTATATGACTGTGGTAACCCTGTTGGTATGTGACTGTAGGTAACCTCTGTGGTATGTGACTGTAGGTAACCTCTGTGGTATATGACTGTAGGTAACCCTGTTGTATGTGACTGTAGGTAACCTCTGTTGTATGTGACTGTAGGTAACCCTATTGTATTTGACTGTAGGTAACCTTTGAGGTATCCAACCGTAGGTAACTCCTGTGGTATATGACTGTAGGTAGCCCCTGTAGTATGTGACTGCAGGTAACCCCTGTTGTATATGACTGTAGGTAACCTCTATAGTATGTGACGGTAGGTAACCCCTGTTGTATGTGACTGTAGGTAACCTCTGTGGGATGTGACTGTAGGTAACCTCTGTGGTATGTGACTGTAGGTAACCCCTGCTGTATGTAACTGTAGGTAACCTCTGTAGTATGTGACTGTAGGTAACCCCTGCTGTATGTAACTGTAGGTAACCTCTGTGGTATGTGACTGTAGGTAACCCCTGTGGTATGTGACTGTAGGTAACCTCTGTGGTATGTGACTGTAGGTAACCCCTGTTGTATGTGACTGCAGGTAACCTCTATACTATGTGACTGCAGGTAACCCCTGTGGTATGTAACTGCAGGTAACCTCTGTAGTATGTGACTGCAGGTAACCCCTGTTGTATGTAACTGAAAGTAACCTCTGTGGTATGTGACTGTAGGTAACCTCTGTGGTATGTGACTGTAGGTAACCTCTGTGGTATGTGACTGTAGGTAACCTCTGTGGTATGTGACTGTAGGTAACCTCTGTGGTATGTGACTGTAGGTAACTCCTGTGGTGTGTAACTGTAGGTAACCTCTGTGGTATGTGACTGAAGGTAACCTCTGTGGTATGTGACTGTAGGTAACCTCTGTGGTATGTGACTGTAGGTAACCCCTGCTGTATGTAACTGTAGGTAAACTCTGTGGTATGTGACTGTAGGTAACCTCTGTGGTATGTGACTGTAGGTAACCCCTGTTGTATGTGACTGTAGGTAACCTCTGAGGTATGTGACTGCAGGTAACCTCTGTGGTATGTGACTGTAGGTAACCCCTGTGATGTGTAACTGAAGGTAACCTCTGTGGTATGTGACTGTAGGTAACCTCTGTGGTATGTGACTGTAGGTAACCTCTGTGGTATGTGACTGTAGGTAACTCCTGTGGTGTGTAACTGTAGGTAACTCCTGTGGTGTGTAACTGAAGGTAACCTCTGTAGTATGTGACTGTAGGTAACCCCTGTTGTATGTGACTGCAGGTAACCTCTATACTATGTGACTGCAGGTAACCCCTGTTGTATGTAACCGCAGGTAACCTCTGTAGTATGTGACTGCAGGTAACCCCTGTTGTATGTAACTGAAAGTAACCTCTGTGGTATGTGACTGTAGGTAACCTCTGTGGTATGTGACTGCAGGTAACCTCCTGTTGGTATGTGTGACTGCAGGTAACCCCTGTTGTATGTGACTGCAGGTAACCTCTGTTGTATGTAACTGTAGGTAACCTCTGTGGTATGTGACTGTAGGTAACCCCTGTTGTATGTAACTGTAGGTAACCTCTGTGGTATGTGACTGTAGGTAACCTCTGTGGTATGTGACTGTAGGTAACCTCTGTGGTATGTGACTGTAGGTAACCCCTGCTGGTATGTAACTGTAGGTAACCCCTGTGGTATGTGACTGTAGGTAACCTCTGTGGTATGTGACTGTAGGTAACCCCTGTGGTATGTGACTGTAGGTAACCTCTGTGGTATGTGACTGTAGGTAACCTCTGCTGTATGTGACTGTAGGTAACCTCTGTGGTATGTGACTGTAGGTAACCTCTGTGGTATGTGACTGTAGGTAACCCCTGTGGTATGTAACTGAAGGTAACCTCTGTGGTATGTGACTGTAGGTAACCTCTGTGGTATGTGACTGCAGGTAACCCCTGTGATGTGTAACTGAAGGTAACCTCTGTGGTATGTGACTGTAGGTAACCTCTGTGGTATGTGACTGTAGGTAACCCCTGTGGTGTGTAACTGTAGGTAACTCCTGTGGTGTGTAACTGAAGGTAACCTCGAGCTCTGTAGTATGTGACTGTAGGTAACCCCTGTTGTATGTGACTGCAGGTAACCTCTGTACTATGTGACTGCAGGTAACCCCTGTTGTATGTAACTGCAGGTAACCTCTGTGGTATGTTACTGTAGGTAACTCCTGTTGTATGTAACTGAAAGTAACCTCTGGTGGTGGTATGTGACTGTAGGTAACCCTGTGGTATGTGACTGTAGGTAACCCCTGTGGTATGTGAACTGTAGGTAACCTCTGTGGTATGTAACTGTAGGTAACCTCTGTGGTATGTGACTGTAGGTAACCCCTGTGGTATGTAACTGTAGGTAACCTCTGTGGTATGTGACTGTAGGTAACCCCTGTGGTATGTGACTGTAGGTAACCCCTCTGTGGTATGTGACTGTAGGTAACCTCTGTTGTATGTGTATGTGGTAGGTAACCTCTGTGAGTATGTGACTGTAGGTAACCTCTGTGGTATGTGACTGCAGGTAACCTCTGTGGTATGTGACTGTAGGTAACTCTGTGGTATGTGACTGTAGGTAACCCTGTGGTATGTGAACTGTAGTATGTAACCCCTGTGGTATGTGAACTGTAGGTAACCTCTGTGGTATGTAACTGAAGGTAACCTCTGTGTATGTGACTGTAGGTAACCCCTGTGGTATGTAACTGTAGGTAACCCCTGTGGTATGTGACTGTAGGTAACCTCTGTGGTATGTGACTGTAGGTAACCCTCTGGTGTATGTGTACTGCAGGTAACCTCTGCTGTATGTGACTGTAGGTAACCTCTGTGGTATGTGACTGTAGGTAACCTCTGTGGTATGTGACCTGCAGGTAACCCCTTTGGCATGTAACTGAAGGTAACCTCTGTGGTATGTGACTGTAGGTAACCTCTGTGGTATGTGACTGTAGGTAACCTCTGTGGTATGTGACTGTAGGTAACCCCTGTGGTATGTGACTGTAGGTAACCTCTGTGGTATGTGACTGTAGGTAACTCCTGTTGTATGTGACTGTAGGTAACCTCTGTTGTATGTAACTGTAGGTAACCTCTGTGGTATGTGACTGTAGGTAACCTCTGTGGTATGTGACTGTAGGTAACCTCTGTGGTGTGTAACTGAAGGTAACCTCTGTGGTATGTGACTGTAGGTAACCCCTGTGGTATGTGACTGTAGGTAACCTCTGTGGTATGTAACTGCAGGTAACCTCTGTAGTATGTGACTGCAGGTAACCCCTGTTGTATGTAACTGATGGTAACCTCTGTGGTATGTGACTGTAGGTAACCTCTGTGGTATGTGACTGTAGGTAACCTCTGTGGTATGTGACTGTAGGTAACCTCTTTGGTATGTGACTGCATGTAACCCCCGTTGTATGTGACTGCAGGTAACGTCTTTGTATGTAATTGAAGGTAACATCTGTGGTATGTGACTGTAGGTAACCTCTGTGGTATGTGACTGTAGGTAACCCCTACTGTATGTAACTGTAGGTAACCTCTGTGGTATGTGACTGTAGGTAACCTCTGTGGTATGTGACTGTAGGTAACCCCTGTTGTGTGTGACTGAAGATAACCTCTGTGGTATGTGACTATAGGTAACCTCTGTGGTATGTGACTGTAGGTAACCCCTGTTATATGTGACTGTAGGTAACCTCTGTGGTATGTGACTGTAGGTAACCCCTGTGTTGTGTGACTGTAGGTAACCCCTGTGTTGTGTGACTGTTGGTGACCCCTGTGTTGTGTGACTGCAGGTGACCCCTGTGTTATGTGACTGTAGGTAACCCTGTGTTGTTTGACTGTAGGTAACCCCTGTGTTGTGTGTCTGTTCGTGACCCCTGTGTTGTGTGGCTGTATTCAACTCATGCGTTGTGCGACTGTGGGTGCCTCCTGTGTTGTGTTACTGCAGGTAACACGTATGTTGTGTTACTGTAGGTAACACCTATGCTGTGTGACTGTAGGTAACCCCTGTGTTGTTTTGTCTTATGTGTTGTGTTACTGTAGGGAACCCCTGTGGCAGCGGAAAGATCTGCAGAGGCATTCTAAAGTGTGTTTCACAGTCTCAACTGTGTGACGGTAAAGACGACTGTGGCGACAACTCTGATGAAGACAACTGCCCTGTCAGCCGTAAGTATGTCTTTCACAGGCGTACAGTTAAGACCTATTTCGATTTAAGCAGGTATCGAAGTGTAGTGTTGCTGTTAGTACTGTGTGTAATCAGCCTCTCACCATACATGTCCTACCTTCTGGTTAGAATGACGACGGGCATATATTTCTAGTTAATACTATGATAATAGTTTTGTAAAAGATGTGTCAACATTCTTACATGATATGTTAAAAGATCAAAAGCGCCGACTGTACTTATCTGGTGTCCGCATGGGAAAGCCACAATTGAAAAATACTAATTGCGCTAAAGCCACATTTCAAGTACAAACCTCGGTGCCGCGAAAGCCACAATGAGTAAGGGAATCAATACCGTTTTTTCAAATAAGCGTCACCCATTGATCACAATGCATAAAAATTGCTTTAGTGTCTTGTCCTTTGTTTATTTAGTTGGACGACTTCTTTATTCTCTAACATATGTTATATTTGGGATTACACTTTCTTAGTAAAAATTCTAGTACTTTTGTTGGGTTGAGTCCCATCCGGGATTCGAACCCGCACCCTTAGAGTCAGGCACCTAATCGCCAGCACACAACGTCAGACGCCTAGATCGCTCAGCCACCGCGGCTTCCAGGCGTCATGAAGACATGAACAATCCATAAAGAGTTCCATTAGCTCTTATACCCCAGTTGCTCATTGTATGGTATTTCGATAATGTTGAAATATAAATAAGTTTGATTCAACCTTCAGCCCAGTGCCCAAGAGGAGCACCATTGAAGGACGCCAAGGGGATAGCCTATTTCTGTGGGCTGGGTCCATCTGCTCAGGCGTGTCCGCCAAACAGTGCCTGCCTCACCGACCCACTTGACCGGTTTGCCGTATGCTGTTCTGTTTGAAGACATTCTTACCACATACAGAAATAAACGTTGCGTGTTTGAGGACAAAGTGTTTTCGTTAAAATCTGGGGAAGTACTTGATGCTTCATGTGTGTCTTGGATAGGACTGGTATAGAAGGTCTAGTCCAGACACCATCCTTGCTTCATGTGTGTCTAGGGTAGGAACGAAGTAGAAGGTTACCCCAGCCACCATCCTTGCTTCATGTGTGTCTAGGGTAGGACCGAAGTAGAAGGTTACCCTAGCGACCATTTTTGCTTCATCTGTGTCTAGGGTAGGACCGAAGTAGAAGGTTACTCCAGCCACCATCCTTGCTTCATGTGTGTCTAGGGTAGGACCAAAGTAGAAGGCTACCCCAGCCACCATCCTTGCTTCATGTGTGTCTAGGGTAGGACCGAAGTAGAAGGTTACTCCAGCAACCATCCTTGCTTCATGTGTGTCTAGGGTAGGACCGAAGTAGAAGGTTACTCCAGCAACCATCCTTGCTTCATGTGTGTCTAGGGTAGGACCGAAGTAGAAGGTTACTCCAGCAACCATCCTTGCTTCATGTGTGTCTAGGGTAGGACCGAAGTAGAAGGTTACTCCAGCAACCATCCTTGCTTCATGTGTGTGTCTAGGGTAGGACCGAAGTAGAAGGTTACCCAGCCACCATCCTTGCTTCATGTGTGTCTAGGGTAGGACCGAAGTAGAAGGTTACCCAGCCACCATCCTTGCTTCATGTGTGTCTAGGGTAGGACCGAAGTAGAAGGTTACTCCAGCCACCATCCTTGCTTCATGTGTGTCTAGGGTAGGACCGGAGTAGAAGGTTACCCCAGCCACCATCCTTGCTTCATGTGTGTCTAGGGTACGACCGAAGTAGAAGGTTACTCCAGCCACCATCCTTGCTTCATGTGTGTCTAGGGTGGGACCGAAGTATAAGGTTACCCCAGCCACCACCCTTGCTTCATGTGTGTCTAGTGTAGTACCGAAGTAGAAGGTTACTCCAGCCACCATCCTTGCTTCATGTGTGTCTAGGGTAGGACCAAAGTAGAAGGTTACTCCAGCCACCACCCTTGCTTCATGTGTGTCTAGGGTAGGACCAAAGTAGAAGGCTACCCCAGCCACCATCCTTGCTTCATGTGTGTCTAGGGTAGGACCAAAGTAGAAGGTTACTCCAGCCACCATCCTTGCTTCTTGTGTGTCTAGGGTAGGACCAAAGTAGAAGGTTACCCCAGCCACCATCCTTGCTTCATGTGTGTCTAGGGTGGGACCGGAGAAGGTTACCCCAGCCACCATCCTTGCTTCATGTGTGTCTAGGGTAGGAACGAGTGGTGAAGGTTACCCCAGCCACCATCCTTGCTTCTGTGTGTGTGTCTAGGGTAGGACCGGAGTAGAAGGTTACTCCAGCCACCATCCTTGCTTCATGTGTGTCTAGGGTAGGACCGGAGTAGAAGGTTACCCCAGCCACCATCCTTGCTTCATGTGTGTCTAGGGTAGGACCGAAGTAGAAGGTTACTCCAGCCACCATCCTTGCTTCATGTGTGTCTAGGGTGGGACCGAAGTATAAGGTTACCCCAGCCACCATCCTTGCTTCATGTGTGTCTAGTGTAGTACCGAAGTAGAAGGTTATTCCAGCCACCATCCTTGCTTCATGTGTGTCTAGGGTAGGACCAAAGTAGAAGGTTACTCCAGCCACCACCCTTGCTTCATGTGTGTCTAGGGTAGGACCAAAGTAGAAGGCTACCCCAGCCACCATCCTTGCTTCATGTGTGTCTAGGGTGGGACCAAAGTGAAGGTTACTCCAGCCCCCATCCTTGCTTCTTATTGTGTGTCTAGGGTAGGGACCAAAGTAGAAGGTTACCCCAGCCACCATCCTTGCTTCATGTGTGTCTAGGTAGGACTGGAAGTAGAAGGTTACTCCAGCCACCATCCTTGCTTCATGTGTGTCTAGGGTAGGACCAAAGTAGAAGGTTACCCCGGCCACCATCCTTGCTTCGTGTGTGTCTAGGGTCCGGAGTAGAAGGTTACCCAGCCACCATCCTTGTCTTGTGTGTGTCTAGGGTAGTACCGAAGTAGAAGGTTACCCCAGCCACCATCCTTGCTTCTTGTGTGTCTAGGGTAGGACCGAAGTAGGAAGGCCACCCCAGCCACCATCCTTGCTTCTTGTGTGTCTAGGGTAGGACCAAAGTAGAAGGTTACCCCAGCCACCATCCTTGCTTCGTGTGTGTCTAGGGTAGGACCGGAGTAGAAGGTTACCCCAGCCACCATCCTTGCTTCTTGTGTGTCTAGGGTAGGACCGGAGTAGAAGGTTACCCCGGCCACCATCCTTGCTTCGTGTGTGTCTAGGGTAGGACCGGAGTAGAAGGTTACCCCAGCCACCATCCTTGCTTCTGTGTGTGTCTAGGGTAGGACCGGAGTAGAAGGTTACCCCAGCCACCATCCTTGCTTCTTGTGTGTCTAGGGTAGGACCGGAGTAGAAGGTTACCCCGGCCACCATCCTTGCTTCGTGTGTGTCTAGGGTAGGACCGAAGTAGAAGGTTACCCCAGCCACCATCCTTGCTTCATGTGTGTCACACACTGAGGCCAACACACACTGAGATCAACATACATTTTATGTCTGCTGAATGTCTGACATTCTTCAACCGAAATGATATCACTACCAACATCTGCTGATAGTATGGATTGAAGAGACTACATCTGCTGATAGTATGGATTGAGGAGACCCCAGCAATGATAGGGATCGTCTGAGTGCACGCTTGAGGGTGACATTTCGAAACTTGTTTCTGTCGAAAGTAATTATTTTATAAGCACACAGAAGTACAAACATTTAACAGGTTTCGTATGTTCTTACATATATATTGTCCACTCCTCCATGTTGGCTCCAACACAGACAATAGACCGATCCAGTCTGTCAATCAATACTGGCGCATGCGTCAATTTTGGCCAAGAAGCAGGCCAGGTGCGCTTTGTGGATTTGTCAGACTTACTTCCGGGGTCAAACGGTGCCTCCAAAGCGATGTGCTTCGAATTATGCCATTCACATGTATCACTATATCTATTACATGTTGCTGCAATTTGATGTGTACATTTGACAAAGCCATTACGGTCAAGACAAAAGATTTGAGGCGGATCAAGTAGTGCGATAGGTCTCACAATCAGTTAAGTGTCGGCACCATCGTTCACGAAACCTACGTCTGCTCGAAGGTGAGAATTTGTACGAATTTCCACACTTTTGCACACGTGCAAAATCATTGCCAATGGATGACAACAAATAGCAGTTTAAGAATTTGCAAGTGTTATAAACACGGACAATTCTTGTAACTACAAAAATGCTTTTGCTAAACGTTTTTAGCCAATACTGGGCATTGAGTTGGTACGCCATAAAGCTGAAATGAGACATGCGAGAAAGCCGTGACACAATGTAAACAAATCTGACAGCGATCCTATTTCGGTTAGGGTCGAGCGAAATAGCAAAAGTTGTTACATGAAAGAACAATGTGGTGGATATTGTTGCCTTCGCTCTTAGATATTCTGAAATTTGTCACACATTTTTTGATGTTTCAAGGTTTCACAAGCACAATCTGAAGGCCTACTGATAGTACCTGTTAATATTGCAAAATATTCGAGGAGTAATATTTTTATTCAAACGGAAATATAATCAATGTCAGCAATTGCCTTTCACGCAATATCCAAATTAATTCAAATGGGTGTCTATAAAACCATGCCTTAAATATTTCAGAATTTCTTTATAGAGATTGAACCTTGAATTGAATTACCTTACTATATCAGTCTATGTGGATCGGAGACGAAAACTATGTGAGAAGAATAGTGACTTTCTGGAATCTTAAACGGAGTGAAATAACAGTGTATTTCTTAAATATCAGAACATCATTTGTTTTGAATTTTTGTTACAAGATAATTCTTTTTTCTTGGTACTAATTAACTTGTTGACTCCTGCTTTAAGATATCTGTGGCTTTTATAGTAATATATTTACTAATAAAAGTATTCTGAAAGTGATTACTAGTATCATAACTCATAATAAGGTCATTTCAACATCCAGAGAATTTGAAAAAAGGGCTACGTTTTGGTCACACCCAGGTCAGGCATTATTCAGTCTTGAAACAGAATATGTTACAAAAATCTCAGTTGACTATTCATGTAACTGGAATGAATATTGAAACATATATTTAACCCAGATTTGATGTCATACTTCTTACAAATCATCGGCTTTTGAGGAGGTTACCAATATTTGAAGAGTGAGCCGAAGTGGTGTTTATTAGTACAACAGAGTACTAACAGAGACCCTTGACAAGCACGCACCTGCTAAGACAAAAACTGTGAACCTTCGCCCGAGCACACCTTGGTGTAATGAAAGCATTCGTCAAGCAAAGAATCTCCGTAGGATGCTGGAGCACAAGATGAGACAGTCAAAACTTGTGATTGATCGTCAGATATACAGTTCTCAGCGCAACCTGGTCAATCAGCTTGTAGATGAAGCAAAGCAGTCAAACGACAACAGCGTCATCAACCAAGCGAAATCCCAGAAGGAAGTGTTTAGTGCAAGTAACAATCTGCTGTTCAGGAAAAAGAACAACACCCTCCCAGCCCACGCTTCTGCAGAAAAAATGGCTGAAACATTCCTGTCTTTCTTCAACGATAAAATCCTTAAGATCAGATCCCGACTAGTGAATAATCAAGCTGTAGATGCTGACAAAATCTGCAGTGACTCACATCATCAAGCATATCTCCATGTTTTGAAACTTATCTCTTTTCAACCTGCCACATGTGACGAAATAAGGAAAGTGTTCTTGAAATGTCCAACTAAGTCCTGCTCATTGGATCCATTACCGACATGGCTTCTGAAACTGGCAGCAGATGAGATCTATACTACTTTAACACAAATTGTAAATCTCTCACTGACAAGTTGTGAAGCTCCTCCATGTCTGAAGGAAGCACTTATAAGACCCCTCCTGAAGAAACCTAGTTTAGATCCTGATATCTTAAAGAACTACAGGCCTGTGTCGAACCTCACGTTTCTATCTAAGCTCATAGAGCGTGTAGTAGCCAGTCGTCTCCAAGCTCATCTCAAGACTGGAAACTTACACGAGACTATGCAGTCAGCCTACAAGTTAGGTCACAGTACGGAATCTGCTCTGATACGTGTCCAGAACGATTTGCTAATGTCTGTTGAGCTGCGTTAGTGCTACTAGACCTCTCAGCAGCCTTCGACACCATCGACCATTCCATTCTGCTGTCCCTCCTGGAGACTCGTGTCGGTGTTACTGGAGATGCTCTGAAGTGGTTTGAGTCGTACCTATGCAACCGATTCCAATCTGTAATCATCGACGGCAAAGAATCACAGAAGCAGAAGCTTGTATACGGTGTGCCACAAGGCTCGGTATTAGGTCCCATACTATTCTTCACCTTGTATACCCTACCTGTAGGAGACATTGTCAGAAAATACAATCTGGGATTTCATCTGTATGCCGACGATTCCCAGATCTACATGGGTTTCCGGCCATTCCACCCATCCTCTGTTGCTAATGCTCAGGCGACCATCGTAGATTGTGTCAAGGAGATCCAGCACTGGATGTCCACGCACTTTCTCCAACTCAACGCCGACAAGACAGAACTTATTATCTTTGGATCCAAATCTTTGCTTTCAAACTTTCAGTTCCCACCCATTGAAACTTGGTGACTGTGATGTTAAGCCCAGTTCTCAAGCAAGGAATCTAGGTGTGGTTTTTGAGTCATCCTTGTCATCTGAGCGACACGTAGATGCTGTATGCAGGTCATGCTACTACCGTCTGAGAAACATCAGCTTGATCAAGAAGCATATTGGTACGGATGCAGTCAAGACTCTAGTTAATGCGTTTGTCACATCTCGCATAGACTACTGCAATAGTCTATTGTATGGGGCATCGGAATACTCACTCTCCAGACTCCAGAGAGTGCACAACAGTGCAACCAGAGTAATCACCAACACCAGACGTCGAGATCACATCTCCCCGGTCTTACGAGACCTCCATTGGCTGCCAGTGACAACGTATCCAGTTCAAGATCCTGGTGTTTGTTTTCAAATCGCTGCATGGTCTAGCTCCTGAGTATATCAGTGAACTCCTATCAACCTACACTCCAGGGAGAGAGCTAAGGTCAAGACCATCAAGAGCACTGGATGTTCCTATGACTAGGAAAAGACACTATGGAGATAGATCGTTCTCCAAAGCCGGGCCCTGGCTCTGGAACCGTCTTCCTCGGCACATTCAGAACATTGTCAATCTCGACCAGTTTAAACGACAACTAAAAAACCTACTTGTTCAACATAGCCTTCGCCTAAGCGCCTTTGAGCAATATGTTGGAACAGGCGCTATACAAATATTAACTTTATTATTAAGATGTTGATGTTGGACAATTGTTCAAGGTTTGTTGATGGTTATTTGGAGTGAGTGAGTGAGTGAGTTGGGTTTTACGCCGCTTTTAGCAATATTCCAGCAATATCACGGCAGGGGACACCATAAATGGGCTTCACACATTGTGCCCATGTGGGGATTCGAACCCGGGTCGTCAGCGTGACGAGCCGACGCTTTAACCATTAGGCTACCCCACCGCCCCGGATATTTGGAAAATGAGCTTTATATTAAATTGCACACTGGTTTGGAGGAGGTGAAAGCTTCAGGGCATTTTCATGTCTGTTTTCCTAACCAGTTCTCATGACTTTTACCAAATTTTGAAACAATTTTAATATATTTTTTGATGACACTAGTAAGTATCTCAGAAAAGGAAATAGATCAAAATTAGTGTTATGTCCATTAGGGATATGGTCTCAGGTATAATAAAGCAAAGATTATCATTATTTAAGAAACAGTGATGTCAATATGTAATTTTATTGACAAAAAGCTTTGAACATAGGATATATTGTTTGTGCCTTATTGACGTTAGTAGTTAGCAGTTACATATCTCTGAAGAAAAGGCAGATATTTGTAGTTTGTGTAACATTCTATTTCAATCCTAGTTAATTGTTTGGATAACTGTGGATCCTCTGGTCACAGATTTTGCATCACAGGTTTCCTATTTCTGGAAGATGCGTCAGTGTACAGGTGCAGACTGTATCCTGGATCTTCTTTGTGTTCTGGTGCTGTGACGTACCTGTACATACATGCTGGCAGTTCATGAAGTCCAGTATTGTGGAAGTTTGTAAATTAAGTTTCTACATCAAAGTACACATAGACAATGAAACTGGAAAGGATTTCCTTATATACGGTGTCATTTCAGGAAGGTGTATTGATTTTGAAGAGGGACATTTTACTGAGAATTGCTGCTGATTAGCTGCTGAATATTTTCTTCTGGGTATGTCCAGATACATCCATGGAAACATAATGTTTACAAGCCCAATCACATTTTCCAGATTCCCCAAAGAGATCAAATAGGTTATGCTGTGATTGATTTGTTACATAAATATTTACAGACAAATAAGGTGCACGAAGTAGTAGACGGGAAATATTTTTCTGCTTTGTTCATTAAAAGGTAGAATTCTATGTTTTCACATTATTGATGTAACTAAATTTGAACAACGAATAAATACATAAAGGCGCCAATCTATTTATAGATACCGAAACGATCTGCAACTTGAACACGTGGTTGTGTTCACGGATTTTTATATAATTACGATGGGAATTTTTGAGAAAAACAAACAAATAACATAATTCAGTTACCCGTCCTCTGCTAATATCTGATATTTAGACGGACGTGAATTGCTAAATAGAGTATTTGGTACGAAAGAAAATACGCTTCCTACTCTCAGCAGCTGGTCGGGACGATTTTTCATCGGGCATGTAACTCATTTTCACACGCCAGTTGCAATCTGTCAACTAAAATCTATTAACATAAAATACGTATAATTATCCTTTTTAAATATCATTCACAAACGACGGATACCAAAGTACCACAAGAGAATTCATCAACAACGTTCGCAGTCACGTTTCCCCGGCGGTGACGCCATGGTGATTCGTCAGTGGTTGTCCCCCCTAACGTCAAAAACGAAGTGGGCGGGGCTTATCGGCGGGGACTGGATCGGCCTATTGCCTCGGTTTGAAGATGACGCTCACGAAAAACTAACACCGCATGTGAAGCATGTGAGTAAGTGATAATCTAAATACCTGATCATTTATGTAAACTTTTCGGAAATACAAGACCTAACTCAAAGTATTCAGTGATTGAGGAATGTATCTCATCATTAACATCACTGCCTCGTGCAGAGTCTCTGAAGGTAACACTAGACATCACAGGTCGCCACTATACTTATTGAAACTGAAGTGTTAAATACAAGTCAGTAGCCAACAGGATCAATACACATCCTGGGGCAATTTCCACAACACTTCCTGTTGCCGGGACAGTCTCGGTCTGTGCTGCAATGTGGATTCAGAGGACAAGATGGTAGGGACTCCGGGCACTGGGAGAGTTTAGGACACACCCCATTCTTCACAGTTGATATGGGTACTTTACATACTCTGGGGCAGCTTCCACAACACTTCCTGTCGCCAGGACAATCGGCGTCGTGGTCACATCTCGCTGTACACAGCCCTGTGATGGGAGACTCCACGGGACACACGCCAAGCTTCACTGAAACAGAAGCGACTGTTGGGGAGATAGGTTGGCTCGTAACGCGTCTGTACGGTCAGATTACCCATACTAAACACTGAGTTGTATGTTTGATGTATAACGTCTGAAAGACAAATTAACATGACACTGATTACAAATCTGAACACTGAGCTGTATGTTTGATGTATAACGTCTGGAAGACAAATTAACATGACACTGATTACAAATCTGAACACTGAGCTGTATGTTTGATGTATAACGTCTGGAAGACAAATTAACATGACACTGATTACAAATCTGAACACTGAGTTGTATGTTTGATGTATAACGTCTGGAAGACATATTAACATGACACTGATTACAAATCTGAACACTGAGTTGTATGTTTGATGTATAACGTCTGGAAGACATTAACATGACACTGATTACAAATCTGAACACTGAGTTGTATGTTTGATGTATAACGTCTGGAAGACATATTAACATGACACTGATTACAAATCTGAACATTGAGTTGTATGTTTGATGTGTAACGTCTGGAAGACATATTAACATGACACTGATTACAAATCTGTTTGTGATGCCTGGTCCACTGATTCCACGATCTGCGAGTGTATTTGTGGTGACTCGGAGGTGTGACTGCCAAGTCTCACTTATAGGAATCCCAAGGTCACTGCTTCGACTCACGGAGATTAGTATCACACGCGGGCAACCTAAACTAAAATCAGGGAAGGCATTATCTAACTATATTCAACATGTACGATGTGCTCACCTTGGGGTACACACTCAGGACGTGGTGGTGGACATGGACCCAGGATGCAGTGAGAGAACCGGACTTTACACGCCATGTTGGGGGGACACCACTTGATCTGCAATATGGGTGTTCAAGCTGATTGAACATTTGGAGAGTTTTACATTAGATTCTTCTCAAACAACAGAACTTAGTGTGTTTAATACGTTGTCCTCGGGTCGTGTCTTGATTATTTCAAAAACGTGAAACTGTTAATTCTCATGCTGGTTTTAACTTAAAGGACATACGACAGGCGAGGCTGATGGCGAGGACAGTCTTATTTCGGAATTCTTTAAGACATCGAAGGATATATTGGTAGCGTATATTGAGGTTTAATTATAGCGTTAGCTTTGCATCTGTACGACTAGTGGAATAGTGGAGTACAGGTAGTATTATTCCATAGTATAAAAACTGGTGATCACCTAAATCCCAACGTTTTCAGAATTGGTGACATGTTAGGTTCATCAGACAAATTATATGCATCTGTCCCGAATGCAAAGCAGTCTTTCTGGACTATAGCTACTCCCTGTGAAATATGTTGCCGTCCCAAGCAGGCTTTAGACATGGACACGATACAGGTGACAATATTCTTCAGCCTGTGATAGAACATATTTTATCAAGGAATGAGTGAGTGAGTTTGGTTTTACGCCGCTTTTAGCAATATTCCAGCAATATCACGACGGGGGACACCAGAAATAAGCTTCACACATTGTACCCATGTGGGGAATCTTATCAAGGAATGAAGTTTGTCAGGTTTGTCAGGTGTTGTTTTTGCACATGATATGTTTGACATGATATATCTTCAAACGATTGTGAGCAGTATCTCATTGCTGTCAAATTAGATTTGAATTGATGATCCGTTATCAAAATAGGGCATGCTATGCATTGACAAACATCATTTCGTTCTGGTTTGTACTGTTTACCAACAGATATAAATATATTCCACAAATATACCGTACCATATTTTCCCGACATTAGATACGTGTATTAAGTTATTGTCGTTCAGTAATGTGGCCACTCTACAATTAACTCTTTCTACTCATATAGCAATGAACCTCTTTGTTCGTTAATAGTTAAATGGTGAATGTTCTCTCTCTGTCTCTGTACCTTTGTAATGTAGTATGACCCATGGGCTGCACTACACTGTACCTTTGTAATGTAGTATGACCCATGGGCTGCACTACACTGTACCTTTGTAATGTAGTATCACATGGGCTGCACTACACTGTACCTTTGTAATGTAGTATCACATGGGCTGCACTACACTGTACCTTTGTAATGTAGTATGACCCATGGGCTGCACTACACTGTACCTTTGTAATGTAGTATGACCCATGGGCTGCACTACACTGTACCTTTGTAATGTAGTATGACCCATGGGCTGCACTACACTGTACCGTTGTAATGTAGTATGACCCATGGGCTGCACTACACTGTACCGTTGTAATGTAGTATGACCCATGGGTTACACTACACTGTACCCTTTGTAATGTAGTATGACCCATGGGCTACACTACACTGTACCGTTGTAATGTAGTATGACCCATGGGCTGCACTACACTGTGCTTTGTAATGTAGTATGACCCATGGGCTACACTACACTGTACCGTTGTAATGTAGTATGACCCGATGGGCTGCACTTTTCACACTGTACCTTTAGTAATGTAGTATGACCCATGGGCTACACTACACTGTACCTTTGTAATGTAGTATGACCAATGGGCTACACTACACTGTACCTTTGTAAAGTAGTATGACATGGGCTACACTACACTGTACCTTTGTAATGTAAAGTATGACCCATGGGCTGCACTACACTGTACCTTTGTAATGTAGTATGACCCATGGGCTACACTACACTGTACCTTTGTAATGTAGTATGACCCATGGGCTACACTACACTGTACCTTTGTAATGTAGTATGACCCATGGGCTACACTACACTGTACCAGCAAATTTGTAAAGTAATTATGACATGGGCTACACTACACTGTTCCTTTGTAATGTAGTATGACCCATGGGCTGCACTACACTGTACCTTTGTAATGTAGTATGACCCATGGGCTACACTACACTGTACCTGTTTAATGCAGTATGACCCATGGGCTGCACTACACTGTACCTTTGTAATGTAGTATGACCCATGGGCTACACTACACTGTACCTTTGTAATGTAGTATGACCCATGGGCTACACTACACTGTACCGTTGTAATATGGTATGACCCATGGGCTTACTACACTGTACCTTTGTAATGTGAGTATGACCCATGGGCTACACTACACTGCAGCACCTTTGTAATGTAGTATGACCCATGGGCTGCACCACACTGTACCTTTGTAATGTGAGTATGACCCATGGGCTGCACTACACTGTACCTTTGTAATGTAGTATGACCCATGGGCTACACTACACTGTACCTTTGTAATGTAGTATGACCCATGGGCTACACTACACTGTACCTTTGTAATGTAGTATGACCCATGGGCTACACTACACTATTACCGTTGTAATGTAGTATGACCCATGGGCTGCACTACACTGTACCTTTGTAATGTAGTATGACCCATGGGCTGCACTACGAAGGGAATAAAGGCTACTAATGTGTCTGCTTTTCACTTTTAGGAACCACATCTTGCTTATGGTCAGTTCACTCAACAAGACTGTGTGTGCAGCAGGTGTGAGCTAGATTATATCACACACACACTTTACTACAGCTATCCCCTTATATCACATACACTTTACTAGTTATCCACTTATATCACAAGCACTTTACTAATTATCCCTTATTTCACACACACTTTTACTAAAGTTATCCCCCTTATATCACATACACTTTTACTACAGTTATCCCCTATATCACACACACTTTACTACAGTTATCCCCTTATATCACACACGCTTAACTACAGTTATCCACTTATATCACACACGCTTTACTAAAATTATCCCCTTATATCGCATACGCTTTCCTACGGTTATCCCCTTATATCACATACACTTTACTACAGTTATCCCCTTATATCACACACACTTTACTACTACAGTTATCCCCTTATATCACACACACACTTTACTACAGTTATCCCCTTATATCACATACACTTTACTACAGTTATCCCCTTATATCACAATACACACACTTTACTACAGTTATCCCCTTATATCACATACACTTTACTACAGCTATCCCCTATATCACATACACTTTACTACAGTTATCCCCTTACATCACATACACTTTACTACAGTTATCCCCTTATATCACATACACTTTACTACAGCTATCCCCTTACATCACATACACTTTACTAGTTATCCCCTTATATCACATGTACTTTACTATAGTTATCACCTTATATCACATACACTTTACGACAGTTATCCCTTATATCACACACACTTTACTATAGCTATCCTTATATCCCACACACTTTACTAGTTATCCCCTTATATCACATGCACTTTACTATATTTATCTCTTTATATCACATACACTTTACTCTAGTTATCCCCCCAACCGAGACCTTGTGAGATGTATAAAACAAGATCAGTTTGTTAAGTAAACGTTTACATTTACAACAGCAGTAAAGTTGTTCAACAAGGTGTGCATGGGCAACTGCAGGTAATATCGTGCAGTAATAGAGTGGAACTAGTATACCTACTGTACATGGGTCAGGTAATATCGTGCATTAATAGCGTGGAACTAGAACACCTACTGTACATGGGTCAGGTAATATCGTGCAGTAATAGAGTGGAACTAGTATACCTACTGTACATGGGTCAGGTAATATCGTGCATTAATAGAGTGGAACTAGTATACCTACTGTACATGGGTCAGGTAATATCGTGCATTAATAGCGTGGAACTAGAACACCTACTGTATTATGGGTCAGGTGGTTATATCGTGCAGTAATAGAGTGGAACTAGTATACCTACTGTTGCATGGGTCAGGTAATATCGTGCATTAATAGAGTGGAACTAGTATACCCTACTGTACATGGGTCAAGGTAATATCGTGCATTAATAGCGTGGAACTAGAACACCTACTGTACATGGGGTCAGGTATTATCGTGCAGTAATAGAGTGGAACTAGTATACCTACTGTACATGGGTCAGGTAATATCGTGCAGTAATAGAGTGGAACTAGGCATACCTCACTGTACATGGGTCAGGGTAATATCGTGCAGTAATAGAGTGGAACTAGTATATACCACCGTACATGGGTCAGGTAATATCGTGCATTAATAGCGTGGAACCAGAACACCTACTGTACATGGGTCAGGTAATATCGTGCAGTATAGAGTGGAACTAGTATACCTACTGCACATGGGTCAGGTAATATCGTGCATTAATAAAGCGTGGAACCAGAACACCTACTGTACATGGGTCAGGTAATATCGTGCAGTAACAGTATGGGAACTAGAACACCTACTGTACATGGGTCAGGTAATATCGTTACCGCAGTAACGAGTGTGGAACTAGAACACCTACTGTACATGGGTCAGGTAATATCGTGCAGTAATAGAGCGAAAGTAGAATATCTACTGTACATGGGTCAGGTGAAATCGTGCATTACTATATCGGTAGTATTTTTCCTGTACCACGATTGGTCAAAAACCGTCACGCGGATTGACCACAAAACACGATATTGACTTGAGGTTTTCTGATAAATTACGATATTGACTTGGGTTACTAAAAATAGACAAGGAATCCCGTACGAAGGGGCTTCTCCAACTTTTTCAGCCAATCAGATCACTCGGATAGATGGCCAGTGTGTGCATTAAAAGTTTCTGTTAAAACCCGTGTCTCTTTCATTATATAATAAAAACAATTATAGACTGTTGTAGAGGTCGATATCAGTTTTTATTGACCTGAGAAAAACAATATTGTTTTACTCAGGTCAATAAAAACCGATAACGACTTCTACAAGAGTCTATAATTGTATAGTAATAGCGTGGAACTAGAATACCTACTGCACACGCGTCAGGTGATATCGTGCAGTTATAGAGTGGAACTAGTGTACCTAGTGTATATGCTTCAGGTAATATCGTGCAGTAATAGAGTGGAACTAGTATACCTACTGTACATGCGTCAGGTGATATCGTGCAGTAATAGAGTGGAACTAGAATACCTACTGTACATGCTTCAGGTGATATCGTGCAGTAATAGAGTGGAACTAGAATACCTACTGCACATGCGTCAGGTAATATAATTCAGTAATAGAGTGGAACTAGAATACCTACTGCACATGCGTCAGGTGATATCGTGCAGTAATAGAGAGGAACTAGAATACCTACTGTACATGAGTCAGGTAATATCGTGCAGTAATAGAGAGGAACTAGAATACCTACTGTACATGGGTCAGGTGATATCGTGCAGTAATAGAGAGGAACTAGAATACCTACTGTACATGGGTCAGGTGATATCGTGCAGTAATAGAGAGGAACTAGAATACCTACTGTACATGGGTCAGGTGATATCGTGCAGTAATAGAGTGGAACTAGAATACCTACTGCACATGCGTCAGGTAATATCATTCAGTAATAGAGAGGAACTAGAATACCTACTGCACATGCGTCAGGTAATATCATTCAGTAATAGAGAGGAACTAGAATACCTACTGTACATGGGTCAGGTAATATCGTGCAGTAATAGAGAGGAACTAGAATACCTACTGCACATGCGTCAGGTCATATCGTGCGGTAATAGAGAGGAACTAGAATACCTACTGTACATGATTCTGGTAATATCGTGCAGTAATAGAGAGGAACTAGAATACCTACTGTACATGGGTCAGGTGATATCGTGCAGTAATAGAGAGGAACTAGAATACCTACTGTACATGCGTCAGGTAATATCGTGCAGTAATAGAGAGGAACTAGAATACCTACTGTACATATGTCAGGTGATATCGTGCAGTAATAGAGAGGAACTAGAATACCTACTGTACATGTGTCAGGTGATATCTTGCAGTAATAGAGAGGAACTAGAATACCTACTGTACATGGGTCAGGTGATATCGTGCAGTAATAGAGTGGAACTAGAATACCTACTGCACATGCGTCAGGTAATATCGTGCGGTAATAGAGAGGAACTAGAATACCTACTGTACATGATTCAGGTGATATCGTTCAGTAATAGAGAGGAACTAGAATACCTACTGTACAAGGGTCAGGTGATATCGTGCAGTAATAGAGTGGAACTAGAATACCTACTGTACATGGTTCAGGTGACATCGTGCAGTAATAGAGTGGAACTAGTGTACCTACTGTACATGTTTCAGGTGACATCGTGCAGTAATAGAGAGGAACTAGTGTACCTACTGTACATGGTTCAGATGACATCGTGCAGTAATAGAGAGGAACTAGTGCACCTACTGTACATGGTTCAGGTGACATCGTGCGGTAATAGAGTGGAACTAGTGTACCTACTGCGTACATGGTTCAGGTGACATCGTGCGGTAATAGAGAGGAACTAGAATACCTACTGCACACATGGTTCAGGTGACATCGTGCAGTAATAGAGTGGAACTAGTGTAATTCCTACTGTACATGGTTCAGGTGATATCGATGCAGTAATAGAGTGGAACTAGTGTACCTACTGTACATGGTTCAGGTGACATCGATGCAGTAATAGAGTGGAACTAGTGTACCTACTGTACATGGTTCAGGTGACATCGTGCGGTAATAGAGTGGAACTAGTGTACCTACTGTACATGGTTCAGGTGACATCGTGCGGTAATAGAGAGGAACTAGAATACCTACTGCACATGCGTCAGGTAATATCGTGCAGTAATAGAGTGGAACTAGTGTACCTACTGTACATGGTTCAGGTGACATCGTGCAGTAATAGAGAGGAACTAGTGTACCTACTGTACATGGTTCAGGTAATATCGTGCAGTAATAGAGAGGAACTAGAATACATACTGCACATGCGTCAGGTAATATCGTGCGGTAATAGAGAGGAACTAGAATACCTACTTACATGGTTCAGGTGACATCGTGCAGTAATAGAGAGTGGAACTAGTGTACCTACCGCACATGGTTCAGGTGACATCGTGCAGTAATAGAGTGGAACTAGCGTATTTACCTACTGTACATGGTTCAGGTGACATCGTGCAGTAATAGAAAGGAACCATAGAATACCTACTGCACATGGTTCAGGTGACATCGTGCAGTAATTTTAGAACCAAGGTAGTACCGGTATATCGCAATACGCTTTTCAAACGACACATATTGCAATATTTTTCTGAGAACCGTTATATTGGGTTAAAACATATATGAAGTTTTGTGATTATCGTTATGGTTTAAAACTAAAATCTACATATACAATGTAATTTCATTCACAACGAATGTTATTCGTTATTCAATGACAAAACGGCATACTGTAATGCTTACAGAAAATTATAAAAGAACATAGAATCCTGACTATGCAACCCAATTTTTGAGATAGCTGTGCCATAACATATATGTTAAAATACTTATAATGTAGAAAATCGGATTGACATGCACAATTAGTATCACTCACTGTCAAACAATTAAGCTCCCAATATATGGCAATATGTATCGCAATACAGGTACCTGAATCGCAATATATTGCAATACAATATATTTGCCGATACACAGCCCTAGCAGTAATAGAGTGGAAATAACACCTACTGCACATGGGTCAGGTCTGTGACTGTACGCAATGCAGCTGGTCACACAGCAGAGAATCACCTGGAAATGTATTGAAGACACCTTTATGTAGTTATCGCTATTCAAAAAGTGTACATTGGTATGCAGTGAAATCCACGCCCCAATATGTATTTCAATAAGATGAATAGTGTGTGGTAGCCGTATAATATAGAACTTACGATTGGAAATGGTCTCCTGCAACTCATGCTTGTACTACTAACTGAACGGCCAATCAGTGGAATGCTCGAGTCCAGACTCGAATATTTACACTTATTTTAATATTCCGTGCGACTTAAAACTGTACTTCTGGTGTGAAGTTCAAGAGTTACATATCTTACAGCATGGCAGTATCTTTGTGTGGGTTATATTTCCTGGTTTGTCAAGAACATCATTGAGCTCATGGTATTCCCCCACATCATTCACATCTACAAGCGCGAGGCGTAGAGATATCGACAAGTAAATGTAAGTTTGCAACACTTACCAATGTGACAAGCGACATGTTGTGCAGCTTCTTTATGCAAGTGGAGTAAGACGGAATGAATGTGAAGGACATGTGCTCGTTAATCATGTTGACACTTGACGTGGACCACCAGACAAGCAGCATACAACGGCAAAACGTAGTCACGTTCATATAGTTTAATAATGTCACGAACAACAGACTAGGGTGAATGTTCGTGGTAAGCAAACCACCTCTCTGACCTTTCCTAACCATTTCAACCAACGTACTAATCCCTGCACTCATTTGGAGCCTATGATGACAGTTTAGCACCGCATTTCTGTATATATTCTATTTGCAGAAACAAAACACACACCTCTTGAATTCTGCAGACAACGGAAGCGTGTATCACATGTTTTGTAACATCCACAGTGATTACTGACATCTTCACAGATAGTCCCACGTGTCAGGTTTCGTGTTAATCCGCTCCATTAACATTATTTAATGTTTGTTCTTATTCACATGTCGGAGCAAACAGTCTTGCCTAGTTTCTGATCCCGTTTTCTTTGTCAAATAACAGAACATTACAAGAAATAATTCATGTTTCACCAAAGGATCCGAAAAGGGCAGGGCGACATAATTTCAAAAGGGGCACCCATCATGCAATGACAGATTATGTTAGTTATTCATGCATATGTGGCAGTGTTGCATATGTATATATCTGTATTTTACATATTTGTATATATTCACTGTTGTAATGAAATAATGTACTAATTTTTACTGTGAAGTACAGAATAAAATAAACTTCCTTTCTATTTAGCTCCTCGTTGACTTGTCTTTAATTCACCTTTAATATTATTTAACTGCCTTTGGGTAGCTGTGGGGTTAGAGTGCATAGTGTTGTGAAAGCCTAGTGATAGGGAAAGGCGCTTACCTTGCTTAGTAAGCGTAGATGATGGGGAGATCAAGCGTTCTGAATGTATACAGCAGTTTGCGTCCGTTCGGTTCTGTGTCTCGTCTTGATCTGCTAATTGTCACCTGTCAGATTTGGCGGGTAAGTTGATCACGTGCCTCGATCACACCCGGAAACATACGAGCAGCATCAGATGGCCAATCCAATGTTACCCGATGTACGAGTGTGGAAGCACTGATCACTACATTCCTCCCTCTTTTCTGGACTTGCCCCCCACTAGGACTGCAGTGAGTATGGCTAAGGGAGGATCTAACAGGGTGACCTCACAAAGACATGAGAAAAATCCCTGCAGGGTTGGGCAGCAGTGTTGTGCTATCAACCGAGACAGTTCACGTAACTCATGATTAAAGTAGGTTATACATCTGAATAAGAAAATCCCCAACCAGGTTGTTTGGTGGCAACCAAGTCGGTTAGCATAACTTAATAGATGAATTGATTAGTCCTAATAGTCCAATTATCTAAACCGGATCGATGGACTCATTTACAGTCCTGATCAAGTTAGATTTAGGACAATGCTTCACTTGGAATCTAGACCAGATCGGTGGACTCAGTTAGTCCTGAACAAGTCAGATTATGGAATCCTATTTCTATGAATGTTTGTCTTACACTCGGTAGAACTGGATCTGGTTTAGGCTGACTGGAATTGCCCACCTAAACATTGTCAACTGCACTGATCCTGAGCTTATAGGATCTGACAGCTTGAAGACCTCATACGTCGGGACTTGTTCTGTAAGGAGACACATTGACTGGATACAACACCTATATGGAATTCTCATTGTTGCCATTTTAGGACTTCATCTCTGTGGCGGATGATATATCGCTGTATGGGGCTGTTACCGTCCTTCACTGGTCGCCATTGCATGGTGCAGTGTTTGCTTTGGTTGCATGCATCACAACAGAGAGAACTACAGGGTGACAGGGAAGTTCAATGCCTATAAACATTGCTACTCTGTTGTCGTTGCCCCCTGGTGAGATGACCCGACACTTGTAGCGACTGAAGTCCTGACCAGCAATTCCAGTGATGATGAGACTGCCCTGTGGTGTGATGAGATGTCGACCTCCATTGCTGATTGGCTGTTGCACATAATCCGGCTTCTTGTAGAAGACCCATGACCTGGATGTTATGATCTCCAGGTGACACCACACCACTGCAGGGTGCACTGGTACTCAGGATGTCAGTGATATACTCTTTGTGGGGACACCCTCTGATGGTGACCTTCACCCTCTTGGTAACACTGGGAGACTGAGGGACAACCAGATATAGACCTCTCACTCATGCATTCCTGTGTCAGTATTCTTGGGTGACTTTATTGTCAGAACTCACTTGAATGGACTAAGCAGGTATCTCCCTTCACATACTATCTTCAATAGAATTGACTGGACAATCTCTGCGAAAATGGCCTGTTTTCCCCGCACTTGAAGCACTCCCCGATCTCGTTGGTGATGATGAGGGGCTTCTAAACCGTCGACTCAAGATGACTGTCAACTTCCGTATGTCTGCTGACATCTCCTCAACCCGAGCTTCCAGGTGGGTCAAACGTTCCACCACATTGTACCTTCACGGGTTGTGATGGAGTTTGCAGCTTATCCTGAGAAGGAGTGTGATTCGACTGAGAGTCATTTTGCGACACCAAGTATTCATCTTCCTCGGAATCATTGGCCAAGTTGGATTGCTTCACATCTCGCCTAATGACTGGTCTACCATATACTGCCTGGGTGTTCTGGAAGTACTTCTGTACAGCATCCATGGCTGATTCAGGGTTCTCAATCCCAGGTTTGAAACATAGTGGGCAGCTTCTTTATTAGCACATCCTTGGCAGAATCTCCGCACCACTTGTTGTTCCACAAAGTCATCTGGTAAATCCGGAAGGCAGCAATCGCAACTTGAAGTACCGCATCGCCCATTCTTCCAAGGACTTCGTCCGATTTCTGACGAAGGTTCTGAAAGTGCAGTTGGGCAGTCTCTGCATGACACTGTTTCCCAAACCACCTATCTAGTTTCTTCACCATTCCTTGGAAGGAGATAAACTCATCCCTCTCTATCAATAGGGGCAAAGAAGTCAGCTGCTTTACCGTTAGGCAGTAACACAACTGATCTAACTTTTCTTCATCCTTCCATGACTGAGAGCGAGCAAAACGTTGAAATTTCATATAAAGGAGGACCATCTTGTACTACCGTCATATAACATCCGGCGGCAGTGAAGCTGTTGGTTTATTCCCATCTGCTCGATGTTTCCTCCCAATATGTTTAGGCTGAACTTCATCTAAATTAAGCTATCCGAAGGAGTAGCCTAACGGTTCTCTCCAGGCGGCTTGATGACGATGAGGAGCTCTTTGAATCCTGTCTACCCCTCTCTCGTTACGTAGAGGTTTACACATCCTCTGCCTATCTCTGGGGGCAGGTGCGAGACCATCAGCAAAATATCCAGAATGATCTCGGAGTGGCTGGAGTTCCCGCAACTGATTGGCTTGCGGTCCACAGGATGAGTAGCATCCACCCGGCATCGATTAGGACCTTCTCGAATAATACTCCCTTGGCTCATGGTCGATATAGTCTCCATATCTGTGAGACCTTTGGGAGCGGGAATGTTGATGGCTACCATACGAATGGTCATGTGTGTCTCCATATACAGGATAATCCCTTAAGGCATGGTTAATCCTAGGGTACCCATCTGTATATCTTGACAAACCATCTTCTGTCCCAGATTCCAGATATATTTCCTCTCTAGGCCCAGCAGGGTACTGGAAGTAGGAGGCCAACAGGGTCGCTCCGTTCCGCTTAAACAGATATTCATCTCCTTCTGATTCTCTATCGGAGATTTCCCTGCTTCTCGATGCCCTCTCTCGTAGACTGTCATCTCGTACAGCTCGAGGATGATGGGACCTGGATCTAGCTGTCCCTTGGGTGGATGGGGTTTCACGTGTGTTTTTCCCCTGGGCTGAGTTAAATAGGATTGGTTGAGGGGCCATTTTTTTGGTTTGGCCTGTCCCCCTCCGTTCCCTATACCCAGGGGTTAGAGCATGTCTCTAGGGGACATTCCCGTCAGCACCTTGGAGGACCCGAGGGTCGATCTCCTCAGTATTGGGCTTTGTCCTTGAACTCTGCCGTGACACGTCCATACCATGTACCACAGAATGAGGGTTAGGCATGGGTGCCTTGGCAAGACGGCCAGATACCGGATTTTTAGGGCCACTGGCTCCCAGATTGGCAAGAACATCAGTAAAAGCTTCCAT
This sequence comes from Haliotis rubra, assembly GCF_003918875.1. Lineage (NCBI taxonomy): Eukaryota > Metazoa > Mollusca > Gastropoda > Lepetellida > Haliotidae > Haliotis > Haliotis rubra. Next base: position 220,361 of record NW_025766903.1, read on the forward strand.
TTCCCTGTTGAAATCATGAGGCCGCCTGCCACTGGTCATAGAGAGCACTATGACTCTGTGGAGTAAGTCCTCTACGCCTGGCCTGCAAGTTGGTTTCCGCATATTCCAACTGTCTTAAGTTGGACTGAATAGCATCAGCGTCAGTACTGGTGACTGGTTTCTGGAACCTTTGATCAGTATCGGACAATCTACCTGGTGTACCTTCGGTGACAGGGGTAAACTGTCCAAAACTGATTTAGATTTGGATGTGGATGGTGCAGCTTGCCCTGAAGCCTGTTGCTCCACCATCCTCGGAGACCAAGAGCCTGCAGTTGAGATACCAGGATATTCCACAGCGAAGGAGATGGCGCTAAGAGCCTGCTCAGGGTTCCTGATAGAGGGAGATCACGGAAATCCTCCTCCGTCAGTACACCGAGGGTCTCTCTGAGTTCCACAATTTTCCGGGCCAGTTTCATCCCTATTCCCGGAATAAGCCTGAGTTCCTCCTCAGAGCACAGATTAACAAATACTGCTGGCATGATTGGATTATCTGAAATAATCCAACAACCATATACTTAATATATGATAAATTAGTACAAGTTATAAATAACCCCATTTTTGGAACGAATACAGTTGGGAAAGGAACATAAGTGTCCGAGCCTTCCTGCAGTATTCTTGCTCTTAATACTACAACCTGAGGTAAGACCAAGCTGACCTATAGGTACTTATATGGTAGCTGTATAACCTTAAACTAACCTAGCTAAAGAGTTGCCAATATTATGGATAAGACAAACTCTATATATGTCAAAGGATAGAAGGTGGAGGTTACAGCCCATGTGACGAGTCTACACCTGAGCAAAAGAGACCATGGCGGCAGAGAAGACCCGAGACATACGATCAACCACAGCCACCACCGATAGAGAACCGATACCAACCCAAACAACACTGTGCTACACGTTGCTGACAGGGTGAGGCAATGGCAGCAGACTGCGATGCCCATTGTCCGAAGAAGGATAGAGCGCCAGTTGATCGTGAAGAATGCTCCACGTTGCCGAATATACTGACTGCGGACCAGTAGAATGTTGCCGTTCGTATGAAGGACAGAGCATTAAAGTGGACGGCATATTGTCAGCAACCGGACTTACAGGCTTCACAAACCAGAACCAAGTAAACGATATCGTTCCCCGGAGGACAAACAACTCAGCCGCTAAGCGTAAGCTACCCTTGCCTAACACTACCAGACTTACAGATGCACACACACAACATTGCAGGCAAGACAACAGAACTGTACCAGCAATAAACTATGGCAAATGGTATACCTAAGAATAATCTGTACGGTCAGCGGGCGTCCAATGCTGAAATGCAACCTGGCCACATTAGGGTGAAACACTTGCACAATCTAACGTTTGACCTAAGCTAATATAACACAATCATATTTCATGCATGGCATAAACATGATTATAAAAATGACAAATAAATAAACACTTACATATTGAACAAGCTACCACACTTACCAAATGGATATAAATAATAAACAAATAATATACACATCAGGCTTAGGTGACAGTTAACCGCTGTCAGTCAGTCTTGACAAGAGTGAGTGAGTGCAGAAGTGTCAACCTAAAACCTTGTATAATAATAAAAACCTAATACACATAACTTAATATAACCCCCAGACTTAGGTGACAGTTGACCGCTGTCAGTCATCAGAATAACTGAGTGCAGAAGTGTCAACCTAAAGCCTTGTATTAAACAATAATGCACAGTGAATACATACCTGCTAACCCATTCATCAATGAAAAGACCTGCAGAATATTTACCCACTTTATAACGTGCATTAATGTAAATACATGTAATATATACAATACTAATATAAATGGATACATATTGGTAACACTACACATATATAAATATGTTGACAGAAATTTGATTAAATACAAACCACGCAAAGCCATGTGAACGTTGCTACAGCGTTGCCATGTATCCAGCGACAGTGATTGACAGCTAGGCACATCGCAACACTGCAATCAACACCATGAGATTTACACGTAATACGCCGGGTGCGAGGCATGCAGCTCCCAGCGGTTGACATGAACAAGCACATGGATAGTGGATACATCAACACCCTTTGATATTACTATGTTTTATACATTGCGATGAATTTGTTTACGGCCGAAAAGTGATAAATATATAACTAAAGAGCATGGGGTTTTTTACTCTATTAGCCATTGAAAAAGCTTAAAACGCTCCATACAGCGAGTTTTGCTCTATATAAGGACATCACGTGACCCATTCATCAGTCCTTTCCCATTGTCGTGTGACATATTTTTCTTGTCACAAATTTCACAAAGGCTTAATCCTGTTCACAGCGCCATTGTTGTGAAAGCCTAGTGATAGGGAAAGGCGCTTACCTTGCTTAGTAAGCGTAGATGATGGGGAGATCAAGCGTTCTGAATGTATACAGCAGTTTGCGTCCGTTCGGTTCTGTGTCTCGTCTTGATCTGCTAATTGTCACCTGTCAGATTTGGCGGGTAAGTTGATCACGTGCCTCGATCACACCCGGAAACATACGAGCAGCATCAGATGGCCAATCCAATGTTACCCGATGTACGAGTGTGGAAGCACTGATCACTACAATAGCTTGGGTCACTCCTTTGTTTAAGATAGCTTACGCTTGATTGGCCTTGTTTAAAATACTAATGTTGAGCACGTCACCAGCACAGCACACAACCACTGTAGACTGGGACTGAACAGACATTACTACAGGTCAGTTATGCATTTTGTATTTTACAATTATGTACTTGTATATAGTGCTTAATCAGTTATAGTAAAATCATGTTTTAATATTATCTATATAATCAATATAGGTATAACCAAAAAATGTAATTTAACTAAAACAGTAAGTCTATACACAGTTTAATTCACCTGGACATCAGCTTTTCACTTTCCTATTTCTGCCCTTGAGAATGAGTGAACGAGTATTCACTTTTTATCATTTATGTGTTTGTCTATAACTATGTGTGTATGATTTGAAGTGTTCACGGGTATGGTTTGGGTCATACATGATATGTTACCCAGTCTTTCCATAGTATTTATATTTGTATATTTATTTGTATTTAGATGCAGTTGCTATAATCAACTGGTGCAGTCAGTCCGCGCCCCAGTACTAACCACAGGGTACGCTTATAAATATTGTTGTGTATTTATAAAAACTAGTCTTTATGTATATCATATGTATTCATAGTCAGTGTAGTTTATCCTTGAATGTATTTGATAAATGTATGAGTTGACTACATTATACCACGTCATCAGCTTGATTAAATGTGTGAATATATATGAATATAAATATTAATTGTGATTATGATTGTGATTGTAATGTACCTTTACATATGTATGTGTGTACATATCTATGTACTCATTGATGTGTATATGTTTCAGGGCGTTTGTTCTGACGTATACTCCTCCAATAAAGCCTTTAAACTTAAAACCCGACCTGTGTGTCATGACTGAACACCCCCGGTTACACATATGATTCTTAAAGACTCAAAGAGCACAGTTATGTCATGTAATTTCAACTTGAAACTAAAGAAACTAAAAACCTCCAAGTGGTAATATCAGTTATTGTATTAAAAGAAGGGCAGGCTTTCAAGTAAACATGGCCTAGGGGAAACACTAAATAATGTGTTTTGTCCTTGAATTCCTGTCCTTGTCCAGCAGGGAGTATTGGGGCTTCTGTTTACATTGTAATTCACAGCCGTTATAGAAAATCTGGGATATCTTCAACAATATTTCCTTGACCCGGGACAGTCATTATCCCAGAAGCAGAGATACCTAGGAGAACAGTGTGGGGCAGCGTCCGGACACTGGGGGGTGCACGGGCAGAGATACCTAGGAGGACAGTATGGGGCAGCGTCTGGACACTGGGGGGTGCACGGGCAGAGATACCTAGGACAGTATGGGGCAGCGTCCGGACACTGGGGGATGCACGGGCAGAGATACCTAGGAGGACAGTATGGGGCAGCGTCTGGACACTGGGGGGTGCACGGGCAGAGATACCTAGGAGGACAGTATGGGGCAGCGTCCGGACACTGGGGATGCACGGGCAGAGATACCTAGGAGGACAGTATGGGGCAGCGTCTGGACACGGGGGGGTGCACGGGCAGAGATACCTAGGAGGACAGTATGGGGCAGCGTCCGGACACTGGGGGGTGCACGGGCAGAGATACCTAGGAGGACAGTATGGGGCAGCGTCTGGACACTGGGGGGTGCACGGGCAGAGATACCTAGGAGGACAGTATGGGGCAGCGTCCGGACACTGGGGGGTGCACGGGCACATGTCCACCACAACTTCTGGAGCCGCACACTCGCTCGGACAACGGTCACCACACCAGGGATTCAGTTTACAGTCGCAGAACTTGCCCCGTGCTTATCTGGAACCATACATGTGTCGCACACACTGACCAATTTTGAAGCAAGATGGTACAAACGGACAGGTCCGTCCTCACTCACCCCGCATGGTCACAACTAGTTTACTCTGCGGTGTACAGATTACACAGAGCAGGATTGGTGGCTGAATGTTAGACTGAGCACAACACATTACCAGGAGATTCCAGAATAAATCCACAGACATATCTCGCAGGCACCGTCAACATGGACAGCGTAGTCAGCAGCAGCAACGTTAATACCTCGTCAACAACATAACACTGACGCTGACAGGTGTTATGGGGCGTGTTTTTTTTGTAATTTGTAATATCACATTGATTAAGTGATACTTATTATGGGTCACAATGTTTAAACTATTGAGTGTGGGTTTTGGCTCGCATCTCGTATCATATATGTTTCATCATGCCGTGTGTTCCACATGATTCCATAAGACGATAATGGTGGAGCCTACCTTTGCTAGAATGCTCGAGAACTGTGTAAGATCTATATAAATGCTGGTTGTTGTGTTGTGCGACACGGACTTATCACATGACTGGATTTATGTACATCTGTCTACCATCGTCAGCATCGTCAAGACCGATCGTTCTTGCCTATTCGTCTACTGTCATTGTAAACAACCTTCAATCAGTATATCTGCTCTCACTGTAAAAGTCAAGACTCTGGTGAGTTAATATTTTAGATTTGTGACCCAATATTTAAGATTTGTGACCCAATATTTTAGATTTGTTACTCAATTGCATTGTACTAGAAATCTGTATTGTCATTCATTGTAGCTTGCTCATTGTTTGCTCAATATACACACATACACCCCCGGCAGCAATAGAGGCGGGCAATGTGCGACTTACAATAAGCAGGTCCATTTGCATGTGAGAAAAAATAAATCCTCAGAATTTCAAAGATTACCTATTCATTTCGTAATATGTTATTTTGGGATTACAAACCAAAATATTTTCAAGTTAAGTTGTATACATGTATATTTTGAGTTATGATCCGTGCAATATCAGTGTCTGGCAACTCGCGAAGTCACCTTGAAATGTACGTTACCAGACTCTCTGACCTCTGAAAATACTCATTATCTATAGAAATAAATCAGAATCATATTGTAGTGCTTCAGTGGTTTTAATGCACTCACGGAAAGTCAATAAATGTAGAAAAACACAAGGGGTGAGGTAAGTAGTCAGCACAACATGAATACCTCACTCGAACATGGACAGAACAAAATATAGAACTTGATTATTCGAACTCCGAGGTTTAAAACAAATAATGTCTCAATACTTAAAGACTTTTCGTGACCATCCGAGTATGGTGTTTGTTCCTATTTCGGATAAAATAGATACAGTGGTAACACAATCTCTCATATAGGTCAATATTGAATAACAACTCAGAATAAATGTAACATACATTTTGTAAGTGCCAATGCTCTATCTATTGTGGTCTCCTACACGAGATGAATTGTTTGTCCTGTGACTAAAACACTTGTTTGTATTAGTGAGTAAGCAGACAACATAATTAACCTATGGATAGAAGCCTTTCCATTGAAACTGCCTTTTAAGTTACATGAAACGACCTACAGGGAAAGGAAAGAACAAGTAAACAAGTATTCTGTTAAACAACCCATCAATAAATTGCGGCAGTTCATGATTCACTTAACAGTCTAACACACAAATGAGGGATACATAAAACAAATAGAGAAATGCTCCTAGTTTGTGAAGTCAACAACTTAATCTGTTATATAACGTACATTTCAAATCGTTTTCAGATGGTAACGGACATTTCACGACATTTCACGACATTTCTCAACGACTCAGTTTGAACATATGCTGTGACTTGCCACATGGTACTGGTTCATAAACCTTGCACAATACCTCTGTGCAACACTGTCTTCAGTTAGTGTCACACAAACTGGTCACGTACATTTCGGTCACGTACATTTCACATTGGATCAATTTAACCATTATCTCACCGGCTAAAACGACTTCGAATCGAAATTTGTGATTCTGATAGTCGACGTAAGTTACATGAACATAATTAGCCTTACAAGATTTGTTGAATTATTCTTGAGAAGAAAAAGTCAGTAACGTACATTTCATTGTTAAAATTACTCTCGGATTTGAATTTTTGTACACTGTATATCTGTTTATACAGCAGTTTTGAAATGATGTGAATTTGTGAATATCCTAAAAGAAATGACTGCCACCTTTATTTGACAGACAAATGAGTCTGACAGATAACTAATTTGGCTGTAAAGGAATCGCAATGTGAGGGTAGCGTACATTTCTGCAAAGGTTGGGACATAGAAGAACTGAAGTCTAACCTTGGAATAAATTCATCAAGATTTAAAACAGTTGCTTGTATGTGAAGTTTACATGATGTTTATGAAGGAAAACAGCACAATCAACTTTGAATGCAGCTGCAATAACACCAATAAGGGGTTGGTGCACTTCCAGGTTGGGACAGTAACGTACATTTCATTTTCACATACTCAAAGCCTTATTTCAGAATGACTATTGCACTTGTGAAGCTGATTGTTTTGGTACAATTTATAAGTTGCATAGATCAAACCCTTTATTTATCACACACAACATCATGCAAAATATGTTTATGTTTGTACATATGATAGTGGGACATGATTTGGACCTGCTTATTGGGTTTCAGTGCAAACATCTCTTGCAACAACCTCAGTGACATGCCAGCATTCCTCTTTGAATAATTGTCAAATGACGACCCACATTTGCTTCTTTACAGCGAAATCAATTTCCAAATTATTGAGCAGTAAGAATAGTTTACTGAAACGTGAAACCTTTCTTCGAAGTATGTGCATATCTAAAATTTAGAAAGGTAAAAATAATCACACAAACAAACATAATCATGACATGAATATAAATGCCTGTATGACATCATGGTTGTTGCGACACTTTGTCCATGTGTATACATCATATGTAAATACGCGTATGTAGGCAGATACACCGGGCTTGTTACACAGTACTAGGATCTGTACCCAATGTATGTTCTCGGATTGCCTTACACCGACCAGTGATCTGTTAAACACAATATTTTCGCTTTGAAGTCAAGACCAGTTTATTTATGATATGTGTTTCAAAATCAGCAAGACTGTAAGGGTATCAGATACAACGATTATAGCCTGAGATAATTCGTTCAATATTGATAGAGTTAAGTGGTTTGGTACAGTCCATGGTTTAATCTCGGTACAGCCCATGGTTTAATCTTCACACAGGCCCATGAGTCTATCCAGGAAGGAACACTCTCTCGTGAACCTGGCCAGCAGACACCCCTGCCTCCCACACTTGTCTGTGGAGCAGCACTTGGAGCCGGGGAGACAGTCGCTGTCCTGCTCACACCGGGGAACCATAAAGTCACAGAACAAAGCAGGAAGGGGGAACGTCTTCGCACAATGACCGTTAAAGTTGCCGAATGGGTTGCTCGTCACAGGCGGTGTAGTGACAGGCCTGGGACCTGTGAAGGCAATATAGAATAATCAACGTCTTCTCCGATCAAAACATTGTATGTCGACTATGGTGATACCAAGCAGTGATACTTACGCGTGTACCTCCAAGGTGGTTGTATGATAAATACATACAGGAGTGAATGTGTCTGATGTATACATACAGGTGTGAATGTGTCTGATGTATACATACAGGTGTGTGTGTGTGTGTCTGATGTCTACATACATGTGTGAATGTGTCAGATGTATACATGCAGGTGTGAATGTGTCTGATGTATACATACCAGGTGTGAATGTGTCTGATGTATACGTACCAGGTGTGTGTGTGTGTGTGTGTCTGATGTATACATACCAGGTATGAATGAGTCTGATGTATACATACAAGTGCGAATGTGTCTGATGTATACATACAGGTGTGTGTGTGTGTCTCATGTATACATACAAGGTGTGTGTGTGTGTGTCTGATGTATACATACCAGGTGTGAATGTGTCTGATGTATACATACCAGGTGTGAATGTGTCTGATGTATACATACAGGTGTGAATGTGTCTGATGTATACACGCAGGTGTGAATGTGTCAGATGTATACATGCAGGTGTGAATGTGTCTGATGTATACATACCAGGTGTGTGTGAGTGTGTCAGATGTATACATGCAGGTGTGAATGTGTCTGATGTATACATACCAGGTGTGAATGTGTCTGATGTATACATACATGTGTGAATGTGTTTGACGTATACATAACAGGTGTGTGTGTGTGTGTGTGTGTGTGTCTGATGTATACATACCAGGTGTGAATGAGTCAGATGTATACAAACAGGTGTGAATGTGTCTGATGTATACATACAGGTGTGTGAATGTGTCTGATGTCTACATACATGTGTGAATGTGTCAGATGTATACATGCAGGTGTGAATGTGTCTGATGTATACATACCAGGTGTGAATGTGTCTGATGTATACGTACCAGGTGTGTGTGTGTGTGTGTCTGATGTATACATACCAGGTGTGAATGTGTCTGATGTATACATACAGGTGTGAATGTGTCTGATGTATACATACAGGTGTGTGTGTGTGTCTCATGTATACATACAAGGTGTGTGTGTGTGTCTGATGTATACATACCAGGTGTGAATGTGTCTGATGTATACATACCAGGTGTGAATGTGTCTGATGTATACATACAGGTGTGAATGTGTCTGATGTATACATGCAGGTGTGAATGTGTCTGATGTATACATGCAGGTGTGAATGTGTCTGATGTATACATACCAGGTGTGTGTGTGTGTGTCTGATGTATACATGCAGGTGTGAATGTGTCTGATGTATACATACCAGGTGTGAATGTGTCTGATGTATACATACCAGGTGTGTGTCTGATGTATACATACCAGGTGTGTGTGTGTGTATGATGTATACATACCAGGTGTGAATGAATGTCTGATGATGTATACATACAGGTGTGAATGTGTCTGATGTATACATACAGGTGTGTGTGTCCTGATGTATGTGTCTGATGTATACATACAGGGTTGTGAATGTGTCTGATGTATACATACCAGGTGTGAATGTGTCTGATGTATACATACCAGGTGTGAATGTGTCTGATGTATACATACAGGTGTGAATGTGTCTGATGTATACATGCAGGTGTGAATGTGTGTGTGTCTGATGTATACATACAGGTGTGAATGTGTCTGATGTATACATACCAGGTGTGAATGTGTCTGATGTATACATACAGGGTGTGAATGTGTCTGATGTATACATGCAGGTGTGAATGTGTCTGATGTATACATACCAGGTGTGAATGTGTCTGATGTATATGCATACAGGTGTGAATGTGTCTGATACCAGTATACATAACAGGTGTGAATGTGTGTGTGTATACATACCAGTGTGTGTCTGATGTATACATACCAGGTGTGAATGTGTCTGATGTATACATACAGGTGTGAATGTGTCTGATGTATACATACAGGTGTGAATGTGTCTGATGTATACATACCAGGTGAATGTGTATGTGTGTCTGATGTATACATACCAGGTGTGAATGTGTCTGATGTATACATACCAGGTGTGAATGTGTCTGATGTATACATACAGGTGTGAATGTGTCTGATGTATACATACAGGTGTGAATGTGTCTGATGTATACATACAGGTGTGAATGTGTCTGATGTATACGTACCAGGTGAATGTGTGTGAGTGTGTCTGATGTATACATACCAGCTGTGAATGTGTCTGAGGTATACATACAGAGGTGTGAATGTGTCTGATGTATACATACAGGTGTGAATGTGTCTGATGTATACATACAGGTGTGAATGTGTCTGATGTATACATACAGGTGTGAATGTGTCTGATGTATACATACAGGTGTGAATGTGTCTGATGTATACATTCCAGGTGTGTGTGTGTGTTGTGTCTCTGATGTATACATACCAGGTGTGAATGTGTCTGATGTATACATACCAGGTGTGAATGTGTCTGATGTATACATACAGGTGTGAATGTGTCTGATGTATACATACAGGTGTGAATGTGTCTGATGTATACATACCAGGTGTGAATGTGTCTGATGTATACATACCAAGTGTGTGTCTGATATACATGTGTGTGTGAATGTCTGATGTATACATAACATCTGTGAATGTGTCTGATGTATACAAACAGGTGTGAATGTGTCTGATGTATACATACAGGTGTGTGTGTGTGTCTGATGTATACATACCAGGTGTGTGTGTATGTGTGTCTGATGTATACATACCAGGTGTTTATGTGTCTGATGTATACATACCAGGTGTGAATGTGTCTGATGTATACATACAGGTGTCAATGTGTCTGATGTATACATGCAGGTGTGAATGTGTCTGATGTATACATGCAGGTGTGAATGTGTCTGATGTATACATACCAGGTGTGAATGTGTGTGTGTCTGATGTATACATACCAGGTGTGAATGTGTCTGATGTATACATACCAGGTGTGAATGTGTCTGATGTATACATACAGGTGTGAATGTGTCTGATGTATACATACCAGGTGGTGTGTGTGTGTCTGATGTATACATACAGGTGTGAATGTGTCTGATGTATACATACCAGGTGTGAATGTGTCTGATGTATACATACAGGTGTGAATGTGTCTGATGTATACATACAGGTGTGTGTGTATGTGTGTCTGATGTATACATACCAGGTGTGTATGTGTCTGATGTATACATACAGGTGTGAATGTGTCTGATGTATACATACAGGTGTGAATGTGTCTGATGTATACATACAGGTGTGAATGTGTCTGATGTATACATGTATGTGGTGTGAATGTGTCTGATGTATACATACAGGTGTGAATGTGATGTATACATGGTGTGTGTGTGTCTGATGTATACATACCAGGTGTGAACTGTCACATGTGGACATACACACACACCGGAGACACCTGAGATTTGTCTGATGTGTCTGATGGACATACAGGTGTGTGTGAATGTGTCTGATGTATACATACAGGTGTGAATGTCTGATCGTATACATGCACAGTGTGGAATGTTGATGTACACATTACATGTGACACACATGTTGATGTGTACAGGTGATGTATGTATACATACAGGAACGAATGTCTGAGTGATGCACATCACATAACTGGATGGAACACACGTGATGTATACACACACAGTGTCTGATGTGTACATAGTACACATACAGGTGTGATGCATGAGTCTGGATGTGTCTGAAATACACATAGGTGTGAATAGTGTTGTATACATACAGGTGTGGTGTGTGTCTGATGTATACATACCAGTGTGAATGTGTATATACATGGATACATACAGGTGTGAATGTGTATACATACCAGGTGAATGTGTCTGATGTATACATGAATGTGTCTAATGTATACAATGTGTCATGATGTAAACATACCAGAATGTGTCTGATGTACATACATACCAGGTGTGTGTATGATGTATACATACCAGGTGTGAATATGTCTGATGTATACATACAGGTGTGAATGTGTCTGATGTATACATACCAGGTGATGAATGTGTCTGATGTATATGGGTGTGGATGGACAACGATGTGTGTATAGTGGAAGAATGTGTCTGATACATACAGTGTATGGATGGATGGTCTGATGTATACATACCAGGTGTGAATGTGTCTGATGTATACATACGCAGGTGTGAATGTGTCTGATGTATACATACCAGGTGTGTGTGTGTCTGATGTATACATACCAGGTGTGAATGTGTCTGATGTATACATACCAGGTGTGAATGTGTCTGATGTATACATACAGGTGTGAATGTGTCTGATGTATACATACAGGTGTGTGTGTGTCTGATGTATACATACCAGGTGTGGTGTGTGTCTGATGTATACATACCAGGTGTGAATGTGTCTGATGTTTACATACCAGGTGTGAATGTGTCTGATGTATACATACAGGTGTGAATGTGTCTGATGTATACATACAGGTGTGAATGTGTCTGATGTATACATACAATGTGTCTGATGGGTGTGAATGTGTCTGATGTATACATACCAGGTGTGCTGTGTGTGATGTGTCTGATGTATACATACCAGGTGTGAATGTGTCTGATGTATACATACCAGGTGTGAATGTGTCTGATGTATACATACAGGTGTGAATGTGTCTGATGTATACATACAGGTGTGAATGTGTCTGATGTATACATGTGTATGTGTCTGATGGTGTGAATGTGTCTGATGTATACATACCAGGTGTAAATGTGTCTGATGTATACATACAGGTGTGAATGTGTCTGATGTATACATACCAGGTGTGAATGTGTCTGATGTATACATACAGGTGTGAATGTGTCTGATGTATACATACCAGGTGTGAATGTGTCTGATGTATACATACAGGTGTGTGAATGTGTCTGATGTATACATACCAGGTGTGAATGTGTGTGATGTATACATACAGGTGTGAATGTGTCTGATGTATACATACCAGGTGTGAATGTGTCTGATGTATACATACCAGGTGTGAATGTGTCTGATGTATACATACAGTGTGTGTCTGATGTATACATACCAGGTGTGTGTGTGTCTGATGTATACATACAGGTGTGTGTGTGTCTGATGTATACATACAGGTGTGAATGTGTCTGATGTATACATACAGGTGTGAATGTGTCTGATGTATACATACAGGTGTGAATGTGTCTGATGTATACATACAGGTGTGAATGTGTCTGATGTATACATACAGGTGTGAATGTGTCTGATGTATACATACCAGGTGTGTGAATGTGTCTGATGTATACATACCAGGTGTGAATGTGTCTGATGTATACATACAGGTGTGTGTCTGATGTATACATCTGATGAATGTACATATACATACCAGGTGTGTGTGTGTGTCTGATGTATACATACAGGTGTGAATGTGTCTGATGTATACATACAGGTGTGAATGTGTCTGATGTATACATACAGGTGTGTGTGTGTGTCTGATGTATACATACAGGTGTGAATGTGTCTGATGTATACATACCAGGTGTGGATGTGTCTGATGTGTCTGATGTATACATACATACATGGTGAATGTGTCTGATGTATACATACCAGGTGTGAATGTGTCTGATGTATACATACAGGTGTGAATGTGTCTGATGTATACATACCAGGTGTGTGTGTGTCTGATGTATACATACAGGTGTGTGTGAATGTGTCTGATGTATACATACAGGTGTGAATGTGTCTGATGTATACATACAGGTGTGAATGTGTCTGATGTATACATACAGGTGTGTGTCTGATGTATACATACCAGGTGTGAATGTGTCTGATGTATACATACCAGGTGTGAATGTGTCTGATGTATACATACAGGTGTGAATGTGTCTGATGTATACATACAGGTGTGTGTGTTTCTCATGTATACATACCAGGTGTGTGTGTGTGTGTGTGTGTGTGAATATATCTGTGACTGAATGTGTCTGATGTATACATACAGGTGTGAATGTGTCTGAAGTATACATACAGGTGTGAATGTGTCTAATGTATACATGCAGGTGTGAATGTGTCTGATGTATACATACAGGTGTGTATGTCTGATGTATACATACCAAGTGTGTGTGTCTGATGTATACATACCAAGTTGAAAAAGTGTCTGATGTATACATACCAGCCGTGTGGGTGTCTGATATATACATACAGGTGTGTGTGTGTGTCTGATGTATACATACAGGTGTGAATGTGTCTGATGTATACATACAGGTGTGAATGTGTCTGATGTATACATACAGGTGTGAATGTGTCTGATGTATACATACAGGTGTGAATGTGTCTGATGTATACATACAGGTGTGAATGTGTCTGATGTATACATACCATAGATGTGTGTGTCTGATGTATACATACCAGGTGTGAATGTGTCTGATGTATACATACCAGGTGTGAATGTGTCTGATGTATACATACAGGTGTGTGAATGTGTCTGATGTATACATACCAGGTGTGAATGTGTCTAATGTATACATACAGGTGTGAATGTGTCTGATGTATACATACCAGGTGTGTGTGTGTCTGATGTATACATACCAGGTGTGAATGTGTCTGATGTATACATACCAGGTGTGAATGTGTCTGATGTATACATACAGGTGTGAATGTGTCTGAATGTATACATACAGGTGTGAATGTGTCTGATGTATACATACCAGATGTGTGTGTGTCTGATGTATACATGTATACATACAGGGTGTGTGTGTGTCTGATGTATACATACCAGGTGTGAATGTGTCTGATGTACATCTGATGTGAATGTGTCTGATGTATACATACAGGTGTGAATGTGTCTGATGTATACATACCAGGTGTGAATGTGTCTGATGTATACATACAGGTGTGAATGTGTCTGATGTATACATACATGTGTGAATGTGTCTGATGTATACATATGTGTGAATGTGTCTGATGTATACATACCAGGTGTGAATGTGTCTGATGTATACATACAGGTGTGAATGTGTCTGATGTATACATACAGGTGTGAATGTGTCTGATGTATACATACAGGTGTGTGTGTCTGATGTATACATACCAGGTGTGAATGTGTGATGATGTATACATACAGGTGTGTGTGTGTGTCTGATGTGTACATACAGGTGTGTGTGTCTGATGTATACATACCAGGTGTGAATGTGTCTGATGTATACATACAGGTGTGAATGTGTCTGATGTATACATACAGGTGTGAATGTGTCTGATGTATACATACAGGTGTGAATGTGTCTGATGTATACATACCAGGTGGTGTGAATGTGTCTGATGTATACATACCAGGTGTGAATGTGTCTGATGTATACATACAGGTGTGAATGTGTCTGATGTATACATACAGGTGTGTATGTCTGATGTATACATACCAAGTGTGAATGTCTGATGTATACATACCAAGTTTAAAAGTGTCTGATGTATACATACCAGGCGTGTGGGTGTCTGATTTTTGCATACAGGAGTGAGTGTGTCTGATGTACATATACCAGAAGTGAATGTGTCTGATGTATACATACAGGTGGGTATGTCTGATGTATACATACATGTGTGAATGTGTCTGATGTATACATACAGGTGTGAATGTGTCTGATGTATACATACAGGTGTGAATGTGTCTGATGTATACATACAGGTGTGAATGTGTCTGATGTATACATAACAGGTGTGTATGTGTCTGATGTATACATACCAGATGTGTGTCTGATACATACCAGTTGAAAATGTGTCTGATGTATACATACCAGGTGTGAATGTGTCTGATGTATACATACGAGGTGTGAATGTGTCTGATGTATACATACAGGTGTGAATGTGTCTGATGTATACATGCAGGTGTGAATGTGTCTGATGTATACGTACCAGATGTGTGTGTGTGTGTGTGTCTGATGTATACATACCAGGTGTGAATGTGTCTGATGTATACATACCAGGTGTGAATGTGTCTGATGTATATGTGTAATGTGTCTGATGTATGTCTGATGTATACATACAGGTGTGAATGTGTCTGTGGAATATGGCATGGTGGAAGAAACATGGAAGGAATGGATAAATGGGGAGACAGGAAATGGATAATGGAGCAAAAGTGTCCTGATGCACACACCAGGTCCTGATCTGGAGGTCCTGACTTCAGCCAGAATGTCCCTGATGGACACAGATCAATTGTCCTGGATGCATAACACACATGTGTGAACAAACTGACACACATGTGATCCCGATGCACACACACAGATTTGAACTGGATGCACACACACATGTGTGAATGTGGATGCACACACAGGTGAATGTATCCTGGATGTGACAAGACACAGCTGAAGACGAGTCTGATGGACACACACAGGTGTGAATGTGGTCTGATACACACACAGGGTGTTAATGTCCGATGCACACACGAGCAGTGTGAACGTCCGACATCCCAGGTGCAAGTGTCTGTCCGACACACACCCAGCCAGGAATCAGGTCCGATGTCTCACACACCAGTGAGGTCCTGAAGCCGACACACACATATGTGAATGTGGTCCACTGTACACACGCAGGTGTGAATGTCCGATGCACACTGCAACCCAGATGTGTGTGTGTGTGTCCGATGAATCACACAGGTGGAATGTCCCTGAAGGACAAGACACAGGTGAATGTCTAATGCATACACGCAAGTGTGAATGTGTCCGATGTCTACGCACCAGGTGTGTGTGTGTGTGTGTGTGTGTCATAAATGACATAACACGTGAATGTGGTCCTGAAGGAATCAGTCCTGAAGCATACTGACACAGTGTGGAATGTGTCCCACAGGTGAATCGTCCACTGCATACTAATGCAGGTGTGAACAGGTCCTGACACACTGCACCCAGGGTGTGGTCCGATGCATACACACCAGGTGTGAATGTCCTGATGATAACCCACATGTCTGATCACACCATGGACCAGATCCCGATCAGAGAGGGACACCCAAGGATGGACACACACAGACACAGGTGGACACACACAACCAAGGACACACACACACCTGACACACACAAGGAACAACCTGACACACAGGAGGAGGGACACACTTGACACATGGACACCTGACACACAACTGGACACACAAGGACACACACACACACAGACACACCCACACACATGTGGATCCACCCAGGAAACCTGACCAGACACACATGGAACCCCACACACACGGACACAAACGGACACACACTGTGGACTGGACACACAGGTGGAATGGAGGCACACACACACACAAGGACCCCAGGAAACGACACACACCAAGGACACACACTTGACACACTGACACACACAGGTGGAATGACACACCACAAACGGACACATAACACACAAGGACACACACTGAACACATGGAATGACACAAAAGAAACTGGATGGACACACAGTGGAATGACACCTGATGGACAACCAGACACCAGACATGGACACATGTGGACTGACACACAAGGAAACGGACACATGGACCACACACACACAGACGGACACACAACAGGAACCTGACAACTGATGAACATATGTGGACAAGGAGCACACACACAGGAAACACACACAAGGAGGAGACATGAAAGAAACCTGGACAGAGAGAATGGACATGGAATAAACGGATAAGGAAAATGGATGTATATATACTTGTGTGGACAGATGTATAAGAGCCTTATGAAAATAAGATGGAGAAAATGTATATAATACATAAAATGGATGGAATGGGAAACATGGACATATGTGGAATAAAAGAAAAGAAAAATAGTTTTAATATATATGGAATGGAAGAAGGAATAAATGGACATACAGGAAAATGATGTATAAGAAATGAAATGGAGGGGGAAGGAATGGATAAAAAGGACATGGATGGCATAGAGGAAGGAATGGATAAGAATAAAAATGGAATGGATGGAAGGAAACGGATATATAAATGGGGAATGGAGGTGGAGAAATAAATGGAAAATAGGGGGAGTGGAAGGACATATAATAGGTGGAATAAATGGAGGAATGGAATGGAGGAAGGGGAAG